>NT_176778.1:74312-225724 GCF_000188095.3 Bombus impatiens | reverse complement strand
AAAAAAAAAAAAAAAAAAAAAAAAAAAGAAAATTCGTCGGACCCCATTTCGTATCCCTCGCTAGGGAATAGGAAGATCTGAGAGTTGGAGAGTGAACAGTTTAAGTGTTTTATGGTTATGAATTGCCTCTCCAGGAAGACCCTGTATAAATAGTAATAAGATGTTTCAGCTTATTTATTTTTCAGGTACATGAAATGAGTTGCTCCCTAACTCTGCTGAAATTGATCATTAAATTGTTGCTTTCAAATAAAATTGCTCTATTAAAAGGGAATTGATACATAGAGAAATTATTATATTTAAGAAACCGAGAGGAACGAGTTAATTCGGTTTTCTCGGTCAACAGATTAAAATACATACAATGCTGCTACACCTGGTTCTATTTTTACACTGTAGATACGCTCCTAAAGAAACGATGTAAAAGAAAACCGCATAGAAGGAAATACTGCCCATAAGGAAAAATAGAAAATTGGTTTCAAGCGGAGAAACCCAGTAGAAATAATAAGATATTTTCTGACATGTAATAGCTAAATCTTGAAAGAAATTTTTATTCGTTTCAAAACATTTTTTTATTTTACTTATAAATATATCTGCATGCACGTTTAGATGTCTTTAAACACGAAGTAAGAGATCGATAGATACTAACGTATGTATCGAAGGTGAAATTGAGAAGAATTCTTTCTAACACGATGTATTGAAGGAAATTCTCGAAACTCGATATTATTACTTCATTTTATATGGAGTAGCTTCTATCCAATTTTTCCATAAAATGGAGAATAAAAAAAAAAAAAAAACAGATCCGACAATCGATAATTAAATTCCGGGAATAACATATGTCAAAGTGCAAGCCCAAGAAAAATACACGAAAAACACTTAAATTTCAAATAGTTCAATAGTTCACGTGTGAATTTTTAAAAGGTTAGTCGTTCGAGCTGTGTTAAATCAGATCGAACTCTATGAAAAGATAATTCGATTCTTCCGGTTCTCTCTAAACCGCATCGGATCGAAATTTTGTAAAACAAAAAAATTAAATGTCTTTTCCAAATAGCGTCAACTCTTCATGTACGAGTACCTCACCATAGATCGTTTGCATAGAACGCAAAAAATATGACAATGTTATTAACATTATGCATACAGATACGTACTGAATTTTGGGATACAAATTTCTACGAACTTCCACAGAAAAATACACAAAGAGTATATAACTTTTGTTTTCATAATGTGTCTCTCATTTTTTGTAATAAAACGTTCCCAGCAAAACTACATATAATATGTTTTTCTTATTTTCACCACATTATGGTCCTACAGTTCGGCCGGAAAAGTAGAAAAAGTAGAAAACACGCTGTATAGAATCAATCGTGAAAACGCTAAATTTAGTCCAAACATTTATTGCAAATTTGGTGGGTCTTCGAGTCTCTACACGACGCGTCTCATTTAATAGCTTAGCGAACCAAAATCGTCGTGTTCTAACATATGGTACGCGGTTTAAACCGATAGCGAGTTGGGACACAAAATGGACTGTTTCAATTCGATGCGCGTTTATCCCTTCTGGGTAGATTTTTACGGGACATAGAACAGCACGTGCGTGCCAATCGTAAGGGCGAAGTTCGCGTTCCTGTAGAAGCGTCCGGAAGTGGCAAGAAGCTTCTTAAATAGGTCGAATCCACTCTCAGGTTACCCTCCGTATCTCTTGAGAGGAGGCCGAAGCAGATGGCAAGAGCTAAATGGCCCGAAACAGTTGCGGTGATACGTGTTACTTCGTGCTGAAAACGATTCTACCACGGAATATATGTTGCTTCTCTCGTATAGAAATCCTGATCCTTGTCGTTAAACAGGGAAATGTTTCTTTGACGTATTTCTAGAATTGTGATTGACAAATGGGAAGTAAAAAAGAGATTGGAGGGGATAGACTGTTTAATGATACATAGCGAAAGTTGTCCATCTTTTTATTATCAAGCACAAAAATCCAAATTAAGAAATTGTAGTATCACTAAAAAAAAAAAAAAAAAAAAAATACTGCATTAATAGTATTAAACTAAAAATTATTTCCTTAGTTAAAGTACCCTGTCTTATTCATCTTCCGAAATGTGGTAGAACGTTTGAAATTAGTCGTATTTTCTATCTTCTCAGTTGCGAAATAATGACTAACATAAGTATTTTAAGTTAAATGAAGAAAAACAAAGGTTGCGCAAATAAGGTAATAAAACCGCAATTTTCCTCAATCTCGAAATGGTAGATAAAAGATTTTAACTAAGAACGAAGATAATATATTTTACATGTAGGACTAATAATTTTGGATAGTAAAATTTTGTATAGCGTATATTGTGCAAATTTTTCACGTATCATGTACCATTGGTTGAGAATTGCCGATGTACGGCATTTTAAGAATAAAAAGCATCGGTGGTTTTCATAGTCAGCTTCAGAATGGCTCTTGAATATGAATACTGTCACGATGATTAAAGTTAAACCTGTGACGATTCATTCTTGGCTGTAAATGTTTTTGTGACAATTGTTTCGCGATGATTATTCGTTGTTAGGCAAATTCCGAAGAATTAGTATTGTTTGTTTAATCTGATGCATGAATTATTCGCACGATGGACGATCGCATCGGTCTCTATTGCCGTATTTTCGCGCAGCAAAAAATTTAATTTAATGTTACAGTTGATTCAGAGAAATGTTGAGAATAACAAACCTTTAGTTAATGCTATTTGAACAATGCAATTATTATTCCTTTCATACTGGATGTTACGTATAAGCGATATCACACTTAGGTAAATTATTTATTAATTAAACTATAAAAGTTAAACACATACACGGAAAGAGAATTTATAAAATAGTTGCACACTTTTATAGCTTTTTAGTCGTAATAATCTTGACAATGCTTTAAATGGCGTTAAAGTATTTTTATTTTTCTCGATATTTCAATTCTTATAATATTAATATATTTCGATTAGACAACAAATTTTCTTGTTCCCCTTCAAAGTCCTCAGTACCTTTAAGTGTTTGTTTCGTTTTAACGTTTCATATTTATCTGTACGTGTTTTGTTTTATGGAAACGTATTTATTTATAAACGAAAAGGATATTATTAATTGACTTGTGGAACTTCCTCCGTATAAACTGTTTACATAAATTGTAACAGAGAGAGTTTAGATTTAATAAAATTTAATAAACGTTTAAACAATTCAGCGCGTATGAAACCACGTGCTCCTAAATTGTATCCTCGAATAAATGATTAATAGGTCCTAAACTATTCAAGCGGGAAACGTTACAGTCTAAATGTCTATTTCTCCTGACATCAAATGGCATGCCCATTACATCAGTGATACTGTCATTCATTAAACCAACCGCGTTTTGGTTATCCTCTCACGTTTCTATTTCCGCTAAGCCGCTCCCTTATTTTCAATATCATCACGTATGCCCTATAGTTGGATTAAATTGTCCACGTGCGTTAACAGAATTCAGTTCATTCGCTATAGTTCGAAAGATATATTTACATAGTGACGTTTGTTTGACGTGACTCTTCTGTTACGGTTTTTTACCTATATCTTTATTTTATTAGGGAGAATATTATAGTTTAGTTATTATAGTTCGTGACATTTTATTTTATAAAATGGCTCTTATGCTTATTATGGAATTATTTGAGTTAACGTTGCATTTATTAATTATATGTTTAAATATTCTGTCGTGAAGAATAGTGCAAAAAGTATGATGTAACGGAAAAATGTATTCTTTGAAATGATTTAAGATCGTAAAATTCTCTTTCCATGGGACGATATTATTTTGACTTTCAAGAGAAAGCCTGTGAAAATTTTCGAGTCTACCCATATTTTATGCGAATCCGAACTTCATATGAATCAATATTCAACTATTTGAAATTTCTTCTCTCCTAAGATGACGTTTTTATGATAAGCAGTCTTGCTGCGTAATTTTGATTTACGATCTAGAAGACACCATTTTTTGGTTGTATCGGAAAACCTTTTCTCAGCGGTAAAATTCAGCTTTTGCATATTCGCGTTAATTTTATAAACCGAAAACTTTCTAATTCTTCAAGGAGTCATCATCTAAGACATAAAAATTCCTACATCTTTAGAATTTGATTGTCAAATAATAAACCTTTAATAGAAAGCACACTTCTAAAGCACTTCTAAATAATTTTAAATCAATTTTTAATACTTCCGTACGATTCTTCTTGTTCAATTTCTTTTTATCATAATTTCTCTTTTCATGTAATCTGTCCGATTGCCATTTTTACTCCAATGCGTGTGTTCTTTGGAACATTCATCGACTTCTCTCTCAAAGCAATAAAACATTCAAACTCATATTGTGACAAAGTCGCAAATCGTACACACTACGCGCGAAACGAAGAAAGTTTCGTAACAGTACAAACAAGCTTCTAATAAATCCTTCTACAAGAACAAAGAGAGTGCCTTTATCTCTGGCTATCCGATCTCGCCAGTAAACTCGTGAAATGTGTTAAGTCGGATAATAGTCTTTAAGTCTTTATCCCGGGTGTTTCGTAGCGGAATTAATCGTTGAGCGTTCGTCGTCGAGGCAAAGTAACCACGGTACACCGACGGTCGAGGATATACACCGTTTCAAAAGCTTGTAGAAGGCCAGAGAAATTGGCTTTCTTCGCGGTTCTCGCTTATTTGATCGACTGGTATTCAGGCCGCGTACTTTGCCTCTCCCCTTTTTCGTTAAATCCCAGTTCGACGTTGTGGAAACGAATTCAACGCGTGTCGCGTCGTTTTTGGCCTGTAGACACGTCGACGAAGTAATTTGCAGGAATTTATTGCTACAACAGACATATTGTTCTCTTGATAGAGCTTGTCCTAATCTTACTGTCGTTTGTCATTTCGTTCTCGGCTGAAGTAGATGGAATTTTGTGCCAGACTGATCAACCTCATATTTTTGTTGTATTCTGGAAATACGCTGTTGAAATGAAAGGTTACTCTACTGTGGACGTGTTGTTTTATAGCCTATTATTTGTAAGTGTTTTCTATGAGAACTTGGAAGCAGTGTATAGTATTTTTGAGTACATTATGAGAAAATCGTGTCACGTTGCTACTGACGTTATTAAAAATAAACGAATGTCCTAAGACCTTTAAGAGTAGAAGTACACGAATGTTTATGTGAATATTGATATAAATATTGATTGTATAATGATTGTAAATGTGAAATTAGAGATTAGGTGAATTCGTTGTTCTTTCACGCGTAAAAGTTTCGTCTTGATTTCTTCTGTGTTAGAATTGCGTTCTATGATAATTTATTGTTCCGTTTTTTATAACTGTTTCATTAGTTTGCTAGATTAGATAAATCTATTTTAAGTGTAGTTCATTCAATTACAAAATTTTTCCATTAATTATATAAGAAGGTTCCGCGCGAAGAAGCAGGAACGTCAGTTTTAACGAAGTTTGAGTTTAACGTTCTTTCGTATGCCCCCATGTGTGCTCTTTATCACTGATTACGTTGTACTAATTTGAATAAAAATTTGCTGAATTCTACAGTAGTTAGAAGAAACTGGGTCGTATACGTACTTTTCACTTTCTACAGTTTAATGTGTTTTATTACTACAGTTTAATGTGTTATATTACTTAAAATTATAAGTAAAAGTTGCAGATGATACAGCATAAAATGAAGAATAAAATGTTTTATTTTGATATTATTCTGAGAACATATGAAGTTGTGACATTGTACATGGGAAAATAAATGTTCGTCTTATATTGAAGCTTAACATTCCCTCTTCTTTTCGTGGACCCTTCGTGTGGAACATTTCTTCGTTTAACGATAAAATATAATGGAGAGAAAAATTGTTTTACGATTCCGTCAAAAGGATATAATAAATTGTTTATTTGCCATTGCAATTTAATTCTGACGCAATAAACGAGTTACTTTGTTTTTAATTCTGTTATTTTTCTATGAAAAGGTATTTAATTATAATTTTAAATACGTAAATGCGTGTTTTGTTTTGCTGTACAATTAGCAATTTTCAACGTTGCCATCGATTTCATAGTCAGTTATTGAATACCGGGTTTTTAGATTATAAATCTCAGAGTGATTTATTCAATTTTACCATATTTTCAACGAATATCAAAAAAGGAAAATGCAATTGATCGTAACACACGTATACTGAATGTGAATAAAATTTATAATGGGGATATAGAAAATTATTTATCGCCTGTTATGAATAATCGTATTTATGCGATTTTCGTATACTAGTTTAAACTTGAGAGAAGCGCCGTGAAAGTTGGAAACATTAATTCTGCATTTAGAGGAGGTTGTGTAAATGTTAAGTTCAACCTAGATTTGCCTCCTTCAAAACTGGTCATTTTTCATTAGAAAATGAACTTAGAGAATGAACTAAAGTTAGGAAGATGCCCGCGATGATAGTGTTTCAAGAGATATTAATCAAATTAATCCACTGCAAACAACAAGAAAAATATACTTTTGGTAAAAAGTATACACCCGATAAAGTTACTATCTTTTCTTGAAGTCATTTCTACGTTAATTGATTTACACAACAATCGAATCAATAGATTTCGTCGAGGTTAATCGTATGATTTTGTAAAAATTACACGTTAATCACGCTAATCAATTTAATATCCCCATTATAAATTTGATTAACATTCAGTATATGTTGGTACTTACATCAAAGAAAAATTCTATCCTGATCGTAGATTCACATTATTTTCTGTGACAGCTTATATCAGTTATTTCAATTATAATATCAACATTATCTTTTTATAACAGTTTATAACGTAAAATGGTTTCTACAAGAGCTATCGCCAGATTCAACTAGAATAAACTGGGTTAGAAATTTACATTCAATGCAAACGAAATGCTGTCCGACAAAGACTCTCTCGGCTCACATTGCGTTCTATCTTCGCGGGAATCCTTTGGGAATCCGTTTGTTCCACATGGAATACCTGCCATACAATAGATTCACTTGAAAAAGTGTGTTCTCCTGTACTTTCAAAGACTATTCAAGCATAGAGTGTATCAATTTTTAAGAATCTACTTACATAACATAGTTTGGAATTCTGAAGAGATAACTTGTTAGCCATTCTTTTACTGGAATATACCGAAAGAAGACAAATGAGTGTTATAACTTTAGCATCTGATTATGATGCGTAAATATAGCGTAAAAGATTCCTTGTATGAAAATACTATGCTTGAGAAAATGTATTTGAGAAATCAATGTTGTAAGAAAAGTGTTTTTGAGGAATTAAGAAATGTCATCGTGCGTATGTTGCAACGTTTCTTCCTGTAGAAGATTATATTTTTATAAGTTTAATTTACGAGAATGTATTCGATAAATAATAGCACAACAGTCAGAAGAAAAACTGTTTACTTTTTGGGAAAGAAGTAAAAAAGTCTAGAACACGATTACTTTGGATTGAATCGAAAAACAAACTGGGTTAAAAATGATTTAATGTGTTAACCTTTTTGACTTAAACATAGACCAACCCTACTCTATCCATACAGTTGGAAATTTGCGTAACAAAAAAGAAAAAAAAAAGAAACAAGAAAACCCTTACAAGGTACAGGAGGTAAAGTAACTTCTTCCTCGTCAATAGTTACGAGTCTAATATCAGGTGCTTGAATATGAATTTACGTGATTCTCGAGGTCTTCGAACTACTTGAAATATCGTTAAAGTTACCTTTCGCCGGAAGCCGTGTCTACTTCGAGTGGCCATTCGTGCAGTTCAAGTATCGTGGCCGAGTTACTCGTTGCACGAAATCGTCTTCAATCACGCGGTGTGTTAAAACGTCTGGCTGTTATAAAAAGCTATAACTTCGTCCATTTTCTACTACCTAATTTTTATTTTCTATTTCTGCTTATAATCTTTTCTTTTTTCTTCCTTTTTTTTTTATTACGAAAATATTTGTACGTTCTTTTATTCCCCAATGAAGCATCTTTTTTTAGCAAACTTTGCAACGCATTTCGCGCCAGATGACGTTAATCTGTACAGTGAGCGATTTTTCGCGATAGGATAGTAGCTTCGACACGCTATGAATTGTTGAGAATGTCAAGCAATCGCGAGAATATAGAAATATAGGAATATTATGAAATAGAGTCTTGCGAGATGACCTAGACTTCGTGTCCATTCCATCCGAGACGATTTAATTAAGGATTGCATAATATCGGAGTGGGTCGCACTGATTGCCATCAGCCATTTTATCTTACGAGGGGTTTACTGTACGGTGCCATCGTGTCGGGATTCGTGATGTCAGAGAAGTGCACGTGTTCTCGCTATAAATTTACTTCCGTTGCTGGCAATGATGGAAGGCTTCGACACGCATGAAATTTGCATCTCCGGACGACATGGCATCGCATTTTTTATACAGACGGTTACCGTGACACGGTCTTTGAACGCAATATGGTTTTAAAGTAGGATCATCTGGCTAAAGCGAAGGGATTTGTGTCTTTAATGCTGCAGACGGATAAAATCGATTATAAAGATCGTGTCGTGATCTTTTGATTTCGAAATACATATTTCTATTTTACGAACAGATAGATTAAAAAGACTTGTCTCAGATTTATTTGTCAATGTTAATGTAATTTGCTTCAGAATGGAAGTTTTATGAAACGTAATTATTAGACCACAAGGGCTAGTCTTATATACTGGTCGATTGATCAGAAGTATTGATCGTGTTAGATATGTAGTATATTTTATGCGAAAATACATATATCAGCAAAGAAGAGAAAATATCTCGGAGTCTATTTTCAAAATTTTAAAACCGAAACGTAAATTTAAAGCTAAAAGGGAATTCATCTTCGGATTTCTTCAAGGAAACAATTAACTTGATCTCGGTTGGCAAATAACATTCTATAAATATTTGTTTAATTTTCTAGGATCGTGGAAAAATTGGACAGTATATTTTCGTAGCAATTTTCTAAAACCTTAGTACAACAGAATATTTTCACGGAAAAGAAATATACGTTGAACTTTTTTACTGTTATTTTGGTTAGCCGCGAATTTACTCGAAGCCGAAGCAAACACGTTTTATTGCAAATTTTACGGAAGACCGAGGAACAGAAGCTTCTCGGAAACAATGCAGGCGAACCAACCGGTAACGTATTTCACGAGCCGCGAGAGTTCAGTTTGCATCGTTAATCGTAATGTCGACAGTTATATGATAAACACCTCATCGCATCAGCCGCATATTTAAAGCCAGTCTTCGATCTTTGAGACGCTGTTTCACGGAACGAGAGGCAGCATTTAGCTTTTGAAGTTTATAAATATTAGCGGACGCAATTTACTTCTATCTGATCGTTTTTTGGCCAGATGCCAGTCGCATATTTACACCTGCAATTAAGGATATCTTCGCTTATCCTGAAGAAAAATAGTCTTTCTCACAGTTTTATCGTAGAGAATTGACAATTTGTATTCTGTTCAATTTTCAGAGCTTAGCGTTCTTCTCCGTATCTGAACAGTATCTGGCGGATGAAGACGAATACCTTAGTTAAAATGATAGATAATCAAGTGGATAAATTAAAAATTTTAGAATTACAGTGAAAGTATTCTTAATGAAGAGATTATGAATACTTGTAGAAATCTTTTATCAATACGCTATCAGTGTTATACATAACACTTTGAGATTTCATTATCACTACGAGACTCGAATATCATGATTAAGTATATTTTCTAGTTTTTTCAAATAATTATAATTTCGCTATAGATCATATAGATAGTTTTCGCTATCAAATAATATATTTATTTATATCTTGAACTACATTTTTATAAAATCGTACTCTGGCTTGTTCATCCTTTGCAACAATAAATGGAGCATTTATTGCAGAAGTAATTAATATTTACTATTGCCATAGTAGCGCTATCCTTTAAATACAAACTTTAAATGCCACCACTATGGTAACATCCGACGAAAAATAGTTAATTAATTATACTTATAAGAGGCAACGATACGGCTAGGCTATTACGGTCAATGCTACATTGATTAATAAATTGCCGAAAAAGTCTTTTATGTCCATGCCATGGCATTGATTTATCACTGTAGCAGTTCGCAACTGTTGTAGCTTGTTCGTTAAGTAATTCATCATGCCAGAGGGGGCACGATCAAACAACGTTTAAGTTAAACTACCATATAGCATTCAGCAAGCAAATAAGTCAAGTACGTTAAAATGAAAGAAGAAGTTTGATGTAGCGAGATGTAACGATTTTGAAACAAAAGAACGAGAGCATGCAGCATTTAACCCTTATTCTCCTCATCTAATAGTCACGGTTTCATAGAACAACGAGGTCACAACATTTTTTTTCTCGGACGTATCTTAGATCACATTGTAACTGGATATAACGACCTTTCTCTTGTTCTTTACACTCACGTACCAGCTCTTTTACAGGACTTTTAATCCATGTAATCACCAAGCGTAACGTATAGTTTGAATAATTTTCTTCGACGAAAAAATCTTCATTTTGAAAAATGAAGCTCGAACCTGAACGTTGTCGCAATTTATTTTCATACCTATCCACCTTGTCGAGATTCCATTTTACTCACTTTGCGTTTCGTTGCCAGGCCTGAGAAATATTGCAGAGCCGTTTGAAAGTACAAGAATTTGTATTTCTGTAACGTAGAGAAATTTGAATATAAAACTATGATACCAAGCCCCTCTTTCTACGGTGTCAGTGTTCGTAAATGCATATCGATATGCCGATAAAACGTCGTCCCCAAAATTTCATGCCTACTACCACAGGAAATATCGAGTTGTGTAACGAGTTCCTTTGTCTTTCGAT
The DNA here is from genome assembly GCF_000188095.3 of Bombus impatiens. Lineage (NCBI taxonomy): Eukaryota > Metazoa > Arthropoda > Insecta > Hymenoptera > Apidae > Bombus > Bombus impatiens. The sequence continues at coordinate 214,972 of NT_176778.1, read as the reverse complement.
ATTTTCTGGAATACCATTCGTAAGGAGGAAAATAAGGATAATAAATAAAGTTTATTTAAAATTTAGAAGACCTTAAAAATGTAGAAAAATAACGATACAATAATATGAAAATAATGATCCTTGATACTCTTTTGAAACTACCTAAACGAACTTGTTAGACAATTTATATCCAGAAATCTTCATAAAAAAGAAAAAAAAGTTATGATGTAAAAAATTATAGAAAAATCCACGTTCAAACTATCTCCCTAAAGTGTCAATTTGAACAATATATTGGGAAGCAAATTTGTCGCTTTGTACACACCCATCCGACAAGCTTCTCCAAAAGGTTAGAACACAAAGAAATATCGTCTTTCTCGTGTAAAATGCCCTTTTGTTCACCTGTGTGTATCACGTAACGAACATGCTATATATGTATAAAGAATACACGATTGCAGTGGTTTTAAGATATATGTATTTAAGGATCGACTCTGCTATACCCAGCTTTTATCATCAACTCGTAGATAAAAATAGAAGAATTTCGAGAGATGTGGGAGGATCCTCGATTTATGGCGGTGCACACGGTGTAATATAAGACCACATGAAATGCCGAAGAAAATAAAGGACGAAACCTTAGGAAAGCTGCGTAAGGGATATCTTCGTTTAGGGTTTTTTCACGCCAGGATAATTTCGTTCCTCGCTGTTAGAAATTTAACATTGTTACGGAAATTCAGACTCAAGTATTAGGTTGTCCGAAAAGTTTCTTTCGTTTTATAAGGAAATAATAGACGCACAATGTTTTTTGTTTCATACCTAATTCAATAAAACAATATAAAGCAGAAATTGTTGTTCGTCTATTATCGTTTTACGAAACGAAAGGAACTTTTCGGACAACCTGATACAACACGAAATTAACAATAACGTATCATTGTCGTTATTAATTAATAGTAACGTATTATTATTATGCATATATGTACATTGATAACTGTTGTTTCTAACTATCAAAACTTTCTCTACGTTTAGGTAAATTTCTAACCGCTAAGCCTATTGCATTAATAAATATACTAATACTTTATGTAAATGTACTAATATTTTAATGGCATTGTATTTTTGTTTAATAACGACAAAGTTGAAGTTCGTCACAAAAATGTTAATAAATACAGTAACAAAAAATCGAAAGGGAATGATACCCAATACCTATCGACGTGCGAATCCCGTTTCGAGGCTGATCTGAAAGAATGTCGATTGCTGAGGAAAGAAGCGGAAAAAAGTCTCGTGAAATAGTCCTGGGGGAACTTCAACCATGTGTCTGAAGAGTTGGTTATTAGTGGAAAGATTCTCGGGCATTCGATCGACCCAATCGTGACGAGCAGGTATACCTAATCAAATATTTTCGCGTGACAGTGTCCTACACGAAACGTTCTCGATTTCATATACTACAATTGCAAATGGAACGTATATGGGATCCGTTCTATAAAACACGATGGTGACGGGAAAATGACTCGTCTCTATCGAAGAAGGGTTGCTACGGAACAAATATTTGTGCAGGCTTGTTTTTTGTTACTCGAAAGCGTTGGTCTTTTTTCTGAAGATACGCCCAATTGTTACGCAACGTTTGTTTTACACGAGGCATTTGCGTTCCGAAGGGAATCCTTTACTTTTGCTTCGAAATGAGTAAATGTTTGGAAATGAAGTTTCAAATAAAAAGACAAACAAAAAGACAATATTAAAAATTCTCTTACGTTATAATGAAATATAGATAAAAAAAGATCAAATAATGAAAATAAAATAGAAGAAAGGAATATTTCAGATGAAAATCGTATTAGGAAGGGAGAAACTGCAATGACTTGAAAAGTAGATATTTTCAGAAATTTCTTTTACACTGTCGATACAATTAAACCAGTTTATCTTTCATTATGATCAACGTATATTGTATTAGGCAAATTGTATAACGTATATCGAAGAGTATACAAAAATACCTTAAACTAATTTTGTCTATTCGCTTCTGATATACTCTTCTTTGAAATATCTGTCGTAGGAAAATCAGTGGTCTCTCGTTGATAATGACGCGATTAATTTAAAAATCTTCCATTTGATTCGTTTCAGACTTTTTCTGTGAGCATTAGATTAGAATGCTACGACGTATAATTGTAAATTATTATTATTGTAATTATAATTGTTCGTTAATTTTCTATGACTCTTGCAAACAATCTCTGTCAACTGCTATTATCTCCATTCTCTATCATTATCCTGCGCTAGATCGATTTTCACATTTCATATGAAACCAACTCTGTACAAATACTTATAAATTGACATATACACTGTAACATACACATCCATTGAGTTTTAATTAGTGAAAACGAATAATTAATGAAAACACAGAGTAACAGCATATTTAAAAAAAACGGTTAATTTATTTCTACACGGTTTCCTCTCCAACACTGGATTTCCGAATAAGCCCTTAAATCTCTGGACGTCCTCTGAAACTGATCCCCGCGTATCCTCGATACCAGCCGCTGCTTTATTCTACAAGGTCGCATTAAGCCGCCGGCATTGAATATTCGCACGTTAGAAACAGCGGGAAACGAATCGATGGACATGGTCGGACAAATTAATTGTCCACGATTTATTAAAATTTTAGCGGATCGCCGATGTCAACAAGGGAAACGGTGTAGCCCTCGGTTGTCGCTGTCAAACTTCGGCTACTCGAAGTTCGGGTTTTGGCGAGCCGTGGTTAACGTGAGTGTACGCCGTTGCATGTTCCGCAGAATGTCGTGTACGTACTATTTACGGCGTGTCTTCGAGGCTCTACGCGACGACACGACGGATTGAAATGTCAGGTTCCCTGGTTATGCGCCATAACGAATGTACGTTTGTGCGTTTATGGACGACATACGTTCCCTAATTAGCATGTTAATATTTTATCGTGCACGGAGAGATCACGCTAAGTTTACAGCTAATTATTTATTGCCTATTCCTTTTTATATTTTCTTTCTTGCAATTTTTTCCTCCGTTTGGTACTCTTTATTCGCTGTTTACTGTGTATTCGTTAGATTAGACCGTGTTTCCGTTAGATTTGCGTTGCATGATTCTCTGCTGGAAGACGTGTTCACTGGGATGATCGATGCGAACGAGCCTTCTCGAGAAGAAATTTTTCGATTAAACGATTTTCATTTTCAGAGAGGTCACTTCTAGGCGACGTTCTGCATTATTCGTTATTCGCGCAGTGTGACGTCGATATGGTACAATGGCGTTTCGAGTCGTTTTTTTTTTTTTACACGTTGTTGTGATATTCGCAAGTATCACGCTTCCTTTAAAAGTTTCTAAACGACAAAGGTTCTAGCAAAATTGTTTAAAGCCTCGGTCTTACTCTAAACGCAACTCAAATCGTGTCAGCGTTCATTCGTGGCACGAAAATTCAATTTCGCTTGGAAAAAAGGCTACTCGGAAAAGATTCGTTCGCACGAAAAGAGTGGATGTACGCCCTCGTCGTCCCGTTCATCAGCTCTCTGATCGTATATACTCGCCCCTCGGAACAGAGATGTCAATGTACTTCTTCCGGTTGCACAACCTGCGCCGTCAGGCGGAGGAGGTACGAAAAAAGCGGCAGAAGGGAAGATCGAGTCAAAGTGGTCAACGTGGGACCAATTCTACGGACCAATCGCAACCGACAGCCGGATCCATGCACTGTTGCAACAGGGTCCATCGGGGCCCGAGCAAGCTCTTCGAGCGTGCTCCATTGCAGCCCAGCGATTCCCTCGATGAAATAGCTTTTCAAATACCCAGGTAACATTTTCCAGTTGCATGATACATACTGTCAATTTGTTCTTTTTTTATTTATTATTATTATTTCTAGAAATTTTTCCGTAGAGTATTTTTGGCCGAGAGTGAGGAATGTGTAGATTTTGACGTAACGGAGAAGTTGAAATATGAATATAAATGATGCGTGTAGGTGTAAAAAAAAAAAAAGAGATGTTCGCTCTAGTGGGAAAATTCTGACAGAATATGGTAAAAGAATATACAATAGCAAGTACATAAATAAGAGAAATAATAATACCAAATTTAACTCGATGTAATTTGTAATTACTACAGAAAATTAAACTTCGAATATTATTTTTTATGTATAGTGCTACAAAGTATAAGAAATATACTTTTAAATCTTATATTATAGAACAAGAAATCCAAATAGAATGTTTACTGGAATAATTTGTTTTAGTTCTAAATTCATTGCAAGATACAGCTGCGATTGTAAATACCAATTAGACGGTAATTAATACAATCCGACATATTTTTTATTATTCTGTCGTTAAATTCAATCTAAATCTATAAACGCGATAAAGGCCAAAAGCCAATAATGTTCAAGTGATAAATATAAAATTGATAAAATTGATAAAATTAACAGAAATTGGTTTCATGTGTCTATTGGAAATCTTCGTAAATATAAAAATATGAAATATAACAAATAAAAATAATTTAGAAACCCTATATAAGAGCTTCTATATTGATCTCCTTCCTTATCTCTTGAATAATGTACTTTGGTTTAATGTAGAATTATTAAGAATCTATGCTTTTTACACGTGATGTCTCAATTTAGAAAGGGAAGGGATATGAAGGTTTATGAAAATCGAGAAAGTGTTTTCTCATAAAATAACGGAACGTAAAATAAAACGTCTATTCCTTGCGGCTCTCTGTGTAGTAAGGAGCGAGGAACGTACGTAAAAGCGTTTCAAAGAGAGATATTTTCTTAAAATATTCTCCTTGCTCTCCCAATTTAGGACTAGTCGCGAATTTATTTACTATGTATGTTTGAATATCTGGAAATCTTTTGATCTTATTTGCGAAGCTTAGGATTAAACGTAACGTTGGTTTGTTTGTATAAGCTATATAAAATTGTAACTAAAGTCTCTAATGTATGGATTAATATTTTTATTTTTGAAGAAATCATTTTATAAATATATTTATTAATTATTTAAAAAATTATGAAACGTTGATTGGAATATTTAAGTAAAACATTGTAACTATTTTTAATGTTTTGACAATTTTAATGAAATAGAATTGATACAGTACTATCATAATATTCGATAGAATATTATAAATCCTCCGTTCTTGTATTTAATCTTATATATCCAAATATTTTAAATACTATAGAAAATCTATTTATATTCAATGACAGAACGAAGCATTACCGATTCCAAAGATAAACAACAAATACGACAATAGAGTTTCGTTTTGTTTTCCTTGTCGTCTTCTTTTCTTTTTTTCGTGAATATGATCTCAAACTTTTATTCTTATTTCATTCCTTCCGTAGCAGACATTTTGTAGTCAATTAAGGTTAATAATCTAAAATATATCGGCTCAATATTTCAGTATAGATACATCGATCTTCTAGCCACGTATGAAAATTATAATGTGAAAATTATTTCTTTTCTATTATTATACCTACACAATGTTGCTAAACTTATTAAAAATCAAATTACATCATATTTCGAAATTAATGCGTTCGAAAGCGACAAACAAAGCTTCTCAATCTCAGGATATTCAGGATATAAAAACAAGCCACGGAGACATTTTAATAACTTTTATCGCCTGCAAACTACAAGATTGAATTGCGAACGCATCTTATACCTAGCAAATGGTCTTATTGTTTACACTCGGATATCGTAACACCATTTATCAAGCACATTTAAGCGTACTACAACTCTGGCGGGTTGTTGTTCTTCTTCATTCATCAGATACTGTCGCCTAATGGACGTGTCATCTTTTCCCCATAAATTATGGACATTACTTTTCCTCCCTTTGAAGCGTGCCAGACTCCCTTGGAATTCTAAGGGCGCTCTCTACGCTGCAGATCGACGGGGGCATGCAATTTTCAAGCCTGCACTTTTACGGACCTGATTCAGAACACTTACGATGCGGACTTTATCCCCCTGTCTCGATGCTCGTGTTAGATGAAAAGTTTAAGGCGGCCCGTGGGCAAAGGGGACGCGCGAAACGGTCAAAGGTCGAGATGAAACAACTTGAAAAGGCAAGCTGTGGCTTTCGTTGAATTGGTCGCTTGGTGATGCAACTTGCCAGGACGAATACAGGCTTCGTTAAATCGTTGGCGATGGACACGATGGGTCATGGCCTTTGCGCGATTCGACCCTGAAAATTTCGATGTTTTTATTGAAAGGTTGTTTAAACACGCGTGGCAACCACTGGTGCGTGATTTTCAAAATGTTTTGAATGAATTCAATTGTGACGATCCAGGGGGAAAAAATATAGTTTTTAAAAGAGTTACGTTTTGAAAGTTACTTTTCGCAACAAATGGTATTAACACCTACGAGATGTTGTGGGCGTTAGATATGTTAAATTCTCAATGTATCGAAGTAGAATGCGACATTCACCATCGACTTATTTTTAGTTTATCACGTTAACTCGAACATATCTCAGTCTCTTTGTAATATTTTCCATAATAATACCAGTTTTCTTTTATGCGAGATGGAAATTGAATTGAATTCAATTTAAAATCCATAAGTGACAAACAATTTCTATTTTGCAATATATGCACCTATAACTGTTCGAATACTTCGTAACATTCAAGTTGATAATATAAATTTAATTTTTTTACAAAACATTATATTTAAAAATAAAAATTAATATTTTACAAAACAACGTTATTTTGAGATATGATACAAACAGAAATTCTGAGATATCTGGATTAAATGTTATTTATTGAAATTTTCTATGGAATAAGTGTCTCAATTACAAATTTATTCACATATTACGATTAAGTATGTTATCACTTCAAGACTGCGGTCTTATCGATCGCAGATTGCAACATAACGACCAATATCGTAATGTTTCGTTTCACAATTTTTCATCTTATCGACAGTTTAGCGTCGACGCTCAACACGTGCATTCGGTTGAATCGCGTAAACTCCATTAATGTTACTAGCATTCTCACTGGATTAATTGCGTTTCCGTGCTTCCCCAAGAAGTAAAAGAAGTAACTCTTCTAATTATAGAAACTCTTACGAGCGCAGGAAAAGGCGGAGTATTATAATCTTCCTTAATGTTAAAATCGAACTGGAACGAATTGGAAACTGTTAAAGGGAATAAAAGGAAATAAACGCAAATAAAGGAAATATCGGACTTCGGCTGGGATAACACTGCTTTTATACCTTCGATGTAAAACGGATATCGTTATTACGAGTATCGAAAATTTAATAATATTTTAATAGAATATTAACGCCCTTTATATTATCAAGTTGAATGTTACGAAGTATTCGAACAGTTACAGGTACATATATTACAAAATAGAAATTCTTTGCTTTCTACAAAATGCCAAAGTCTATTTTAGCAACGTTTAGTCCCTTTTTGTAACGAAAAAGTGTATTCTAATGGAAGTCACCAAATATTTGTTCATCCGTGTCTTATACGATATTTAAGGAACCGTTTTCGATAATTGCCGCCTTAATAACCGAGACACGTCCAAACGAGAGTCGTAAAAAAATAAAAGAGGAAAGCGTAGCGATTAGTAACACTCCCATGTAAATTAATCATTCACACGCCCCTTTGATAGAACGATGTTATACTTCACGTGAAACTCAAGTTCCTCCATAAGGATACAACATTTTCAAACGTAACTGAATAATTTCCGCAGAATCTTAATAATTTTTCAAAAAACGAACTTACAACGTTATTAAAAAATTGCAACATATTTGCAGAAAATATATTAATTCCTAAGAAACTATATATAACTATAAATCCCGATAAATCTTTACTTTTGAAATTACGCGAATAAACACGAAATTACTTGCCGAATATGCAATAAGCATAATTCCCTCGATAAACGTGTGCCTCCTTTAATTATACAAATACCATTAGCTAGGCAAATTACCAGAGATCACATTACTACAACCGCATCTTGATTTTACATTATTGAAATAAACCTCTTATCGCCAGTAACGATTTTGACATTTACGTACATACGTTCAGCGAACTCCATTATTTAACAAACCGCGCAAATTAGGTCGCTCATCCACACTGTCTGTATATAATATCTGGAAGTGGAACTTCCATTGGAAAAGAGAAAACAGCGTCCTATTCAGCTGAAACCGCTTAAGTTGAGGAACAGAAATTCCGGGGAAATTATAGAACGGAAATGCTACCGAGCCTCGTTAACATCACTTCTCGTTCCTCATCTCGAAATCACATCAGAGTGCACATAAATCGATGGTCGAATCCGATGGACCGTTGATTTGTCTCGGGCATGCCAAGCAAAGAGGATGGATGCCTGTACTAGTAAAGGGAAATAATGGGTTTTCGAGTGGCATGACAACACGAAACGAGAATAATTCTACGTTTATACAGGGTGTCTGGTACCTAGTGGTATATTTGTGCAAGGATAATTTCTCACGAAAAAATAAGTCGCAAATGAACGATAAAATTTCTCATTTGAGGTTTCGTTTTCGAGAAAAAAAAATGATTTTGAAAGTCTGACCGGTGTAATAGTTGTAAGTTTCGATTTAACGGATTTTTGTTCGTGTTTCTAATTGTATTTATAAACGTGAGCAACGTCAAAAAACTTTGTTCTGCGTTTTCGAATCAACTTTTGACAAGGGATCGCTCGTTGCCTGATTGTACTATTGTTACCAGACACTGTGTATATCGCGTATCACGCGGTTTCGTTCACGTATGACGTGCATGACAAACTAAAATAACGGGATCGAAGCAAGGTGCACGCTGGTATGACACAGAAAATCGAAGAGCTTATCCCCTCGCGTGAAACACGAAGCCAGAGATTCAGTGAACCCGGACCACTTATCACACCTCTGCGACAGATGATCGTCTCACCCTCGTCAAGCGTCCGTAATGAAGCGAACGTTCGAGATAGGTCCGGCAGATAAAATCCCCCGAAGATTTATATCAAATGCAGGATCTTTTGCTGTGTGCTGATTCCAATTATGGAAGCGAAATTTATTCTGAAAATGCTCGAAAATTTTCCAGAATTTTTCTTAATTATTCTTAATTATCTCTAAAATTATCTGCGATCAACCGAGATCTCCGACTCGGTTGTGGTTTTGTCTTTAAAAAATCTCTCTTCGTTCTGAAAATTAGGAAAATTGATTAGAAAATCGAATACTACCGATAAGACAAATTTATAGTGTCGTTTGTTCGTTGGAGAAACAGATTTGGAATGATTTTTCGATCCTTGTTCTATAGCAAAGTATGATAAAAGATTTATAGTCTGTTTGCCACGCGAAAATATTTTGAAACTAGAGCACCGATGTAAACTATACGGTATGTAGGCTGTCTAATAAAATTCTTGAATCTAAAAAATCTAATGAAATTTTTTTATCTCTAGCTTATCTATAGCAATTTTTATATAGATATTTTTTTATCTCTATCTTAGATATAGTTTGTCGTAATTATGTGAAACGTCCTCTACATTGGATACAATAATAGATCATGTTTATCAGACACATTGATCGATGTACCAACCTCCTGATTCAGTATCCTGGAATTTAAAAGAAAAGTGAAATCTTAATAGTAATCCAGTAAAAAATCCGAAGGTAATAAAGCAGCTATAAAATAGTAACGTTGATAATAGAGGTTGTCTAGAGTGTTTTTATAGCAATTTTACTAACGTCGTGCATGAAAGAAGGAGAAGAAGATAATTTCAATGGAAGCTGTGGCAACTTCTTTCGCTGCTGTCGTTTCATCGTACGTGCCAGCGTTCGATGATAATTAAAAGGATTTATTAGAATCATTTTTATCATGGAAAATGTAACGATGTAACAATTGAAACGCTTTTATCGTGCCTTTCTTGCGATAAAGAACTTTAAAGATTCCAATCACGCTGTTTAAGCGTCAAAGAGCCGAGGATAATTGCTTTAGAAGTGCAAACGAAATTTTATCCAATTTTTTCTGATTTATTCGCGAAATGTCGCGCGAGATAGTTTCAGTTTATTTTGAGAGATTTTAATTACGAAGTGACGCTAATGTCCTTCGGTGTTCGATAATCCAATCAGTGTTTCTTTCCTCCCATGCCGACAGAAAGAATATAAAGAAACGAACGGCCATCAACTTTGTTTAAGACAGTAGATTCCCAGGCAAATAAAGCTAGGTCTTGTTTATGCGTTTTACTTCTATTACAATCCAATCTCTCTTCCACGGTTCCTCGATTAGTTTTTATTATCCGTTTACTTTTTTACCGATGACACCCAAGCAAATGGAAACGAAAAGCTTCTTTTACGAATTGTCGTAAATCTTTTATAGAAGTAATGAATTGGTTATACCGAACGATTTGTCTCACTTAAGCGGAAATGAAGTGTTCCCAGACATAAAGGAATTGTCTCAGATCTATTTATGTAATGTATTTTATTCGGAAGATTTTCTTAAAAGTATTTGATCGAATGTTTTAAATAAAATGAATATTCATCGATTCAAACGAAATAGATCAAATACTTCCTAAAATGAACCAAATTACATAAATGGATATTTCTTTTCTTTCGTTTGAGATTTCGTATTGCTTTACCGGTATAATAAAATGACGAAGAAGTCGGACTAAACAATTTGGAGAATAATTACTTCTTGTCGTCAAAAGTTATTACACCTCTAGTATCGGATGTAAAATGTACGCACCTCAAATCTTCTATAGCAAAAGAATATTAATGATCGCATATGCGCATGATTATGTGAAAATAGTACAATGTTTGTCGACTTGTACGAGCTTCGTTCGCAGTAAGATGAGAAAAGATTTCATGCTGAGAGAAAGACGAAACTGCAATTTTCTTGTAACGACGTATCGAATGGAATATCAAATTTTCATGTAGTTAAATGAAAAACTGATACTGAAACAATAGCATTCGGAATAGAAGAACGTGAGTATACAATTCTCAACTTACAAACTCGACATTCGTTTCGACGCAGACAAGATTATTGTTTGACTACTTTAAACAATCAAATCACGCTCTCGTTTATCGATGCTTTGTCATCGAATACCTTCATGAATAACGCACGTTCGTCGCAGCGATTCTACGCCAGTTATAAAGAGCTCTTCGTTTCTCTCATATAATGTCCACTTCGACAAAACCAAGGAACGAGAATCTACATATACCGGAATAGTTTCAACAGTAATCGCAGAACAATATCCATATCTTTTTAAATCGTTTCAAAAATCGTCGTCTTCCTCGTTTTGTAGCGATATACGAGAGATCTTGGAATAATGCGGCACGAAGGAGGCCACGAAGTAGAATAAGGTACCGTGTCTGATCAGACGTCGGCGCGTAGCTGTCTGTCGATTTGGCCGCATAGGGGGCAGCTGGCAGCAACCTCGCTACGAGCGTACGGTGCTGCCATTATCGAGGAACGACGGTCGTTCGTCGAACTAAGAAATTCTCTAGATGTCTAGAGTTTAAAATAAAATATGTGGAATCCCGTTCAGATCAGAATTCGGTAAAATTTTAGTTGGATAAAAGAACAGATAAAAAGAAGGAATGAAATTGTATTTATCATTAATGGATAAGTATTCGGTGTAGCAAGAATTTATTCGGAGTTTATTGTTCTTTAATTTTAATTGATCGATACCAGTCCGGAAAATCCTGAAGATAAGCGTTGCCTTCTCGCCACGTGCGCGTTGCTCCATCTTCGCTAAAGCCGAGCACTCGCTTGCAATGACACGCAAGACAAAAATTGCTTGTCTGCATGGGATCTTAAAGGCCGTTCTCAAACACATAGACAAACCGATCCGCGCGTTTAGAATAGTGGGCCGTCGAGAGTAATCTCGTTAGCGAACGAGATGGCTTTGGAGGACAGAGGGAAGACAGTTGGAGGCAAGAAAGAGTCAAGAAGAAACGATAGAAAGAATATCCAACGGCAAATCGAGGGAATGGAAAATAAAAGGGAGTGAGAAAAAAGACGAGCAAACGCTGTAATCGTTCCCTGATGCTTCTACACTAACGAAAGTCTCTTCTCCACGTTCTCTTTCAGATACTCTGTCGCCATCGCTTCGCAAGGTTAATGCAGCGGAAGTAGACTTTCAACTATATTACCTCTAATCGCATCGACGTTCCGCTTTGCACGTCGCTGCACCGTAATTTTGGGTTGAATTCTCGGTTTACAGGCTGACGTCCTTCTTCTATCTCCTGCCCTCTCATTCGTAGCACTAGTTTCCGCTGTGGTCACGATAGGACCAAGAACAACCGTTAGAAACACTCGTTGGTTTAAATAGACGCTCCGTGAGTCTTGTAAATACGACTGACGATTAATATCGTACACCTACAACGAAATGAACATTTTTTCATCGGTGAGCTATATTAAGATTCGAATAGAGTTCGAGATGCGAGAATCGGTTTTTGACGATTCTATTTGGAAATTATACGTGTAGGAATGTTATATTATAAATTAACAGAAAAGACAGTGTGATAAACACAATATCGTTACACTCTCACAAAATCGAATATAATATCGAGTTTCACGAATTCGCTTTTCACTATTTCTACGTCACACCAACACGATGAACTTCTCTCGACCATGATTAATTCAACTCTGACAGCAATTACCACGCTCATTTTTCCCTTAACAAACCTTGGTAACACTCACAACACTCCTTGACAACATTAATATATCTTGACAACGTTTATAGATAATCAGCCACGTCCTTCCTTGACGTCACACCTTCCCACATACGTAAACTAAATATGCGCGCACGATCGTGCGTTTGTCTATACAAGTCGTCCTACGTAATTAAAATAAGGTGCGAAATATTTTGTTTAGCTTTGTTATCTCGTATGCCTAGAGGGAACGATTTATGAAAATGTACTTGTACTTAAAGGGTTAAACATACTGTAGCAGGCACGCACGAACGGCGATTAAGAATCTGCAAGTTGTAGCTGACTTCGTGAACCTGATGTCTGATTAGTATTTCAAGAGGACTGTCGCGCGATATCTCTGACAGTGTCCTGTTAGGTTGTTATTAATGTTACTAGGTGTGATTTCTTGGATTGGAAACTTTGTATTATAGTTTCTTTGTGATAAATTATACTTTTACCAGGCAAGTCCGGAAGAGTTACAGCGTAGATTTCAGCTGTCTTGTTTCATTCGCGTGCCGTATGAAATATGAAATTATCATAAGGTACCTTTTCGTGTTTCGTAACTTATAGGAACGTTTGAATATCATTTATGACGAAGTATAATGTAAATATTCAGCGGTTAAAGACGATAGGAAAAATATACCGACCGGAGGTATATCGTTGAGATTTTTTCAATACCAATTTCTTCGAAGTTGAAAAATAGTTGATATATTTACGAGATTTTGTAAAAAAGCAAAGGATTGTTTCTTTACATTTTACATACATTTTCTAAAAAAAAACGAAGGAAAACAAATGTTCAGGAGGATAATGCAAAATTAAATAGAACGTTGTTCGCTTATATGAAATTTTTTTATTTTAAATGAGCAAATAGAATTTGTATATTTCAAAATTATTCTCCTAAAAAATATCACTCATGCATACGAGTATCTATATTATGTTCTTACTTCTAGTTGTAGTCTTTATCATACAGCGTGCTCATGCAGTATTATTTTTACGCATTTTTTTAAATATCAATTCCAACTTACACATATAGTATCATTTGTATAATAAACGTGAATAATAGTATGATATCTGGTCCAGTAACAAAATAACGCGTTATTAACACTGTCAGGTACAATGAATTCTCTATCAGTGATACAAACGGAATGGATAATTCAATAGTGCTCGAATATTGCACGCCGCAATGTGATATTGGCATCACGTGTAGTTTAAATTAAGCAAAAGAACGATAAATCAGTTTTAGGTCCAATAACGTTTTGATTCGAAAATCGGCTCCCCGTTATAACTTAACGATGTTCATAAAATAGGTTTCAGCTAGATACCTTGGCAATCTGTGCCTCGTTTGCATATTGATAATAAATGGTTAATTGTCATCATAAGTTAGAATATATCTAAAACTGTAATAGATTTCCAGAGTAACGCATGGTAACACTAGTTGATCGTAACTCTAACAATTAATAGATTCAGGTAATTACTCTTACACATAACGTTTTCGTGTATGAAATACCGCTTTGCTTAACTGTATTTTATTCTTATTAGATTTATTTTAATTTTAAGTCTGTCTTACGTATTTATTTCTCAAACTTTATTTTGCAACACATTTGTATAGTTTATCGTTCCTTTTGTTTGTTGTTCATTATTCCTATTAATATATTCTTCTCTATTGAGTATTTTGTACATAATTAATATTCCTATAGTACAAATATCGATGGTTAATATGCATGCTTGTTATTGATAAATAGATCTTGTTTAAACAGATCTTATTTATATGCTACTCATTTTTTTAAAGTGGATGAAATATCGATTCGTACTAGTTAAAAGTGATTATGACTAATTTTTAAAAATATCCTACTCTGTGCTAGCGTGAATCGGTACTTTCAGTTGGTTTAACACTGTTCTGTTGATATTTAAAGGTATAAAAGTTGTGACTAAATAAAAATAATTAATGTAAAGAAAATTTTTTAAAAAGTTATAGAATTTTCTTTCCTCACATCGTTGTCATGGATTTATTCCAGCTTTCGGCTTTTTGCCAACATTATGCTCTATAATACGCGAAATTAATATGTATTTTCTTGAGCGACGCCATCGTCTTGACAGGATTCTCGAACGGCAGGTTTGAAAAAGTTCTGCGTATACATCGAATATTAATGTCCAAACAAGCTCCGCGTGCATGAACATAAGAAGATTCTAATATTCATGAAAATTCATCGACGTATGTATGGATAAGTGGGAGAATGAAAAAGGAAAAGAGGGAAAGAATGAATTTCGCATAAAACGCGTGTTCTGCTTTACACCGAAACAGTGGGGAAAAAAGTGTTCATCGAATTAATACGATGCGATGGAATGAAATAATTAACATCGAGATGAGCAGATATGTTAATTATGCAAAATGATTACAATTTATCCTTTCCGTTTAAATCGTTCGACATAAAATAACGTTAAAATATGAAACTATTGCTATTATCGTGGCATTAAATCGGAGTTATAAAGTATGATAAATTTTGTTTCGTGCAAATATATTCAACTTTAATTTAAACATTATCAAAGAATCGATCGTTATTTATATGGTGGATCGTAGATTGTCATTGCAATTTTTCGCAATGAATGTTATCACTTATTCACAGTTCAGTATTCACAGTTAATAATACAGTTATAATACAGTTCGTATTCACAGTTGATGCCTGCTTAAATATAATAGTGATCAATAAATGATTAAAATAATAAACGATAAAACAATAGTTCAATATATATTATTTTACTATGAAGATTACCAAGTTTTATACCTTGTTTTTGAAAATAAGCAATACATTATATGAAACAGTCAATTATATAACATTTTCTGTAGCAAATATAGCTTCTATGAAACGTCGTGACAATTTTATTTCGTTATAATTATAAAATGTAATTAATTATGTGTCATAAAAAATTTACTATACATGTACAAAATAGATTTAGTGCGCTTCAACATCTGTATGAAATTTTATACAGATGTCATAGATTACATCTCTATATTACAAAGTTTTATCATTAAATTCTATTAGTGTATAATGAATTTAAAATTATAAAATACAGAAGACGATCGTGTCAAAAATATACAGTTTTACGAGTTATATTATTATTTTGTTAAGTTGTTTGTAACACATACATAGATATTCTCCTGTAATTCTCATACGGTGAAATAATTGCCCCGAAGGGAGCCGAGTTTGCGTACACTGAAATGACGAAAGTTCTTTCTAAAGTGGCAAAGTTTTATTCATCAGGAAGTTGGGTAACTTTGCGAGCAATTATGAAGCAGCAAAAATAAATGGATCGAAGACTATTCTCGATTTTATAATCAACCAACTGCGAGATATTTAAAGATTTTTTATGCGATCGCAACAATCAAGTATCGATTGTTTCCAGCTTGTGCAAATGCAATACTTTCGCTTTAGAAAAACAAAAGTAAAGATCTATTTTAGTCAACTTTATTGCTGATAGTGCAATATTCAACACTGTGCCTTTCATTTGTGTTTAAAATAAATTCAATGAAAATTGAATTAAAATAGATATTGAAGGATTGGTAACAAACGAGAAAATATATTAGGCGATAAAACTTGATTAAATCTTTGTTCAGAGAAATGAAGTAGGAAAGTGCTTATTATGTGCTATAACATCTTTTTTCTACACACGTTCCATCTATTTCTTTTATTATAACGAATGCTCTGCTTCCTTAAAAACAAGAGAAAAAGAAACTTGGAAGTTATATATTTGCGAGATATTATATTATATTCCTTGTTACTTCGGAATTTGGAAAATGTTGGCCAAACATTTAATTCGCTTACAAAAATTTCGGCAATTAGATATCCATCTATGAAATCTTTTACCGAATGTGAAGTCCAAAATTTATGATTTAACAAATCATTTAAAAAATAATTTACGCAAATAACTTTAGCAGGAATTACTTTTCTGTTAACGAGGCAATGCTATACATTGAGTCTGATATATGCATTTTAAATATTATTGCAATTTTTAAATTTATAACGTGTATCAATATTTCTACGTGTTTATTCTCACGAGCATGCATCTCAAGCTATAGATCTTCCTTAACTACTTCTGTTAACAGAACCTATCGATTCTCAATAACCAATAAGTTACTTAAAGCAATTTATGCTGAACATATTTTGATCTAGCATACCCTAAAATGACCAAGACAAATGGTTCAAAAAGCTATTAGGACACTTATATTAATTTATAGGAATCTTTTACGAACATATTATGTGCGTTATACAAAACATTTTGAAACATTTTGAAATTTTATTAGCACTGTGATAAGATACGACCGTTATGATTATATCGATAAAGTTTAAAAGAAGTATGAAAATGTGCACGAAAGCTACGATATATTTATTGAAAGCATAAATTTCATAGAAACCATAAAAGTATCTTAAAAGCCAATTTTCTCGTATATTAATGAATTTATACATGATTATTATATTTTATATATTTCTGCATAGTGTGTGGATTCTCCAGATTTTTGCACTTTTAAATTGTCCCTAAATGCATAAGCATGTACAGTTTGATAATAGCCAACTCGTCCATTTATATTTCTTTCGCCACTCTTCGATGATCCGGGTACACAATCAAGTATTACTTTAAGAATCCAAGTCTTTTTATCATCATTTGATCACCGTATCGTTTCAAAGGTTTACGACGAGCAAGAGGTACTTTTATGGTTAAAGGAAAACTTACCTCGTAAATCGCAAATCACTGTATCGAGATGTTTCATCCTGTGGTGACACAGTTTCTTTTCATCAGCAAAATCCTTAAATCGAAGAATCTTATATGATTTCTGGTTTCCAGTGCTCTCACACGTAGAAACAAATTCTACAACTTCGGAATAAATTAGTGTCTGGAGATCGATTACTTCATCGGGATGTCTCCTTCTTTCATTTATTTCGAGGCGGGATACTCAGACTAGACCTATCTTCTATTTGTTTCATTCGAAGTTTTTACATTGTTCTTTTTCACAGTTATTTTCCAAGACAGCTGACGTTGAAATTAGTATGGATGAAATGTTGAGGACAAGGTCGTCCCGTTTTCTTTGATATCTCCCTCGGTGTCTTCTTTGCATCAAACTTTATTTCGCTAGCCGCACTCCTTTCGTCGTTCGTTACTGTCCCTCGAGGAAACGGACGCGTTAAAGAAACAATCCGTGTACCCGAAATTATTCTGAAATTATCTTACAACTATTTTAAGGCAGATCGGTAGTATTTCTATTTTTTAGATAAGACGTTACAATGGATTCTGCAATGGTGAGATTGTGCAATTTAGTTTCTTGATTAAATATAGAACGATTGTTTCGCTATTTGATCTAAATTGTAATATCACGCTGCAAGTCACGCGTTCTCGTTCTTATTTTGCTAATATGAGTCTTGTGCTTTTCATCTTATTTTTACGTTTGGTATCATTTTACTCTTACGTTCATCTACAGGACTCGCTAACAAAATGTGTACAGGAAAATCTTGAAATACCCTATTAACCGTATTGGCTTTGATACAAGGACGATGTTGGTCTCCGATAACAAATCATATATACCCACACAATGTTCTCGCCACAGAGTAATTGCATTGCTTTTGACTGAATTAACGAGAGAATCAGCCTGTACAAGCCTTTCGAATCGCACAGTATCACAGCTGCAAAATTGTCGTGACGCTGTATCTCTAGCGGACTTAAATCATGACTAGGCAAGGAAGAACTTCATTTGCCATGGAGAAGACAGAAGAGACATAAACTATTCGCGTGAAAGTGGTAGTAGAGCTTAGCAATCCTCCCTCGCGATTTCTTCCACTTGCAATATTCTCTTCCTCCTTTGTATCTCGCCTATTGCCGCTGATTTACGTAAAGATGCAAGAAAGGAAATGATCGTATTCTTTCAAAGCGGATAAACACGGAGCCTCGAACTCTTGCGTCTTGGGGATAATTCGTGCGGGACTGCAAATATCGTATGATAAGGAAACAAATTGTTGCGGTGAACGTTGGCAAGACTGGAAGCATTCTCGGTGTTCTTCATCGCTCACATCTTGTTTCTGTACACCATGGAAACCTTAGTCGATTTAATTACAAGCCCAAGCTGCTGTACCTGGAATTAGAGATGAAGATTTCCGAGTACGAAATAACGATTCTTGAAATTGAACGTGAACCGATTGCAATGTGCGTCACGGGGGCCTCATAAATTTCAAAGTCATATTCGGAGAGCAGGAAGAATGTAAACCAATTAATATCGGAGGGAAAATTCGTGCGTTTAAAAACACGTGATATAATCTTAGCTTCGTACCGTATAGCATAGTACAATAAATAAAATTGCCGGAAGGGAAAAGCAACGATATCGCGCACATAAAAAATTGGAGATTTTTTTAAGATCGTTCCGTGTCTAGGAAACTTGTTTAAATAAGCAAGTGTCAGGGTTTGAGATATATTACATAGGTATGTTCCACGTGTGATCTCATCGTACGTGTTTCTTCGTAAATATAGGTGTAATATAGAGAAAGATAGAAGAAACGTGATACGAAACGAAGCACAGAAATGTGGAAACGGCAACGTTATACACAAACAGCCCTGTCATTGGTAAAATAAAGAAGAAGGAGGAATGAGTCGATAGTTCAACAGTAACGCAATCCAGGGTCGGTATCGAGATATCCAACGTCTTTTAAACACTTTCTTCTCGTATTACGTTTTCCCTCTTTTCGATGACCCAGCAGGGATGTGAAGAATCTTCGCTCCCTTCTGTATCTTCATCTTACGCTACTCTCGTAACAGAGTGTCGTTCGTGTAACATTTTGAATGCCGTTTCCGAATATCTCGCGTGTTAATCCTCGTCCTATCAAATACGAAGTAAAGTTTGACAAATATTTTGTTTCTAAAGCTATAATATAATATAATAGCGACGTTAACCCCTCCGTATCCACGAGCTGATAACCAATAAGTCAGTCTCCATCCACCTAATCAAGCAGGTAATTCCACGATCCAATTCATCGGGACCGCAGAAAAACAGATGATACAATAGGCAGAGACAATGGAGCAGAAACAATAAAAGATCGCGCTAATAAGCCGACTTGACAATGCCTCTGCCACGCTTTTGAACCTCGCATGCGTGATCGTATCGCGATCGCACGAGCAAAGCGTGAGAGAGACGGGCACTCATCAGGCTGAATTTATCGGCACGAGAAGTAAGCAAATATATCGAAGCGGAGAACGAATCAGAAAGTGCGTGTCAGACGCTGGTCGAACGATTTATTATTTTTCATCTGCTTTTCCAGCCACCTCTTTTCCCTCTCCTTGATACTTTATTATGCGAATTCGCCAAAAGAAGCTGGCTTCTGTGGCGAGAAGGACGAGTGCTGCGAATACCAAAAGTAAGGAGAGAGGGAGTTAGAAAACGGGAGGGGAGAAGTTGCGCGAGCTTGCGCGCAGCTTTGCTGGTCGACGAACGAAACGAAAGCTTAAGGCTGAACCCGCTAGTCGGCGCTGGGCCACGCCACGCGAAGCGCCTTGTGGTTGCGGAACTTTGCTGAGAGGAGCTGCCAGCGCGGCAACCTCTCGATGCCTCTACGGCGGGCTAATGAAACCTCGAGAGCGCCGCGTTTCCGCCTGAAACTGCCCGCAGACTCGCGACACGCCAAACGTTCCAAAAGATGCGGTACCTCAAGAGAAAATGCCGTTGTCTCCAGCTGAAGATGCACCGTGACCATCAACGGCTGTGATCGTCGACCACCTGTCCGTCATCGATCAGATCGAGCAAGTTTTTAAGAGGATTGAAACATCGTTGAACGGCCGCTGAACGTCGATCAATTGTTTGTCGTTAATCGTTGTTACGACGAACCGACACCATCAAAGTTTGTTGTTTATCAAATTCAAGAAAAAAACGTGAGCCAGTTTAGATAGTTTTGGTTATCGTTCTTATCGGGTCATTGTCGTCGAGAAAAGGAAGACAGTGTGACAAAGAGTGTCGTTCGGTCGAAAGTCGGGTTTCTAAAATTCTGGATTATGATCGACGAGCTTGTGGCGGGACCAATAGAACCGGAGGACGCGTTCTTGGATCCTGGTTCGACGAGGCAGTGTCGTCAGTCGTCGCAGAGAGATGAACGAAGTTGCGGCTTCCGGTGAGACCAAACGAACCATTCGATTTAAGAAGACGAAGGAAATTTCGAGTCATCGTTGGAACGAGTTTCGTGAATCAACATATCAAGTAGCAACGATTGACTGTGTAAAAAATGTTTCGTAATCGTCGTTATCCTTAATCTTCGAAATGAGCTTTGGTAAACCTTGGAGACGCTCCTCTCAGTTTTGTCGGAGTAATTCGTGGCCTTGCAACGGGAGCATGCGACAGAAGGGCTGTTCTTTATTATTTTCCCCGGAGCCCCGACTGACATCTTTTTTCCAAGAACGTGTCATCCGTGACTCCTTCTAAACCCCATTCCAATCCATTACAATCATCCCCTCAGGCATACTAACGTAACTGAAGATTTCATTAGAAGAGCAAGCGAAAAGAGAAGAAAAAATAGGAAAGAAAAAAAGAAGAAGGAGCTAGAGGGCAAAGAGGGAAGGAGAAAAAAGGAAGAAGAGCAGAGAATTACGGGTGGCGACGGGTTCGTTCCCCCCGTTGAACCAACTTAACGCAATAAAGTAAGCGTACGGTTGGCTAAGAAGAGAGTCGTCTTTGCAAAAAGACGAAGGAGATTCCTGAAGGCGGTGCGTGTCCCGCGGCAAAGTAAAAAGGCGGCCGCACCGTTTTCTTCCTAATTACGATATTATCGAGCACGCTGGTTGGCGGGTCCAAAAACGTAGAGTATTTTTAATACATACACACAGAGACAGGCGCGTGGCACGCGTTATATGTACGCGTGCGTGCCGTGTCCCAGGTGGCTGGTAATTAAGTGTAGAATTTAATCGACGTTTACCGTTTTAACCGTTTGAGCAAGGGCGAAGAGAAAAAGACGACGAAGCGTGGTCCAACTTACGAATAGAAACCGATCTTTTCAATGTCGCGGTCCAACTAGTAGTGGCATAGTTTTATCGATCGTTTCCGTGCAATCCGTTCTTGTGTGTGTATGTACCTCGTATGAATCGGCGAAACGCGTTATTTTTTACGATTCCATCGCCAAAAGTCTCGCGAATGAAACATAGAACGTGCTAGAGTTATGTACCTGTATCGTTAAGTATCCGTTTCGTGAACGAGTGTAGTTTGTATCTCATCGTGAACGATTTAAACCGAAATGGCCACGAACTACGAGCTGCGTCTTTCTGATTTTTGATGCGAGAGAAACGAGAAAAGAGGGAGGAAATCTAGAAAAAGACTGGTTATTCAAGACTGAACGTTTTGCAAGCGTGGAAAGTCAGGAAAAAAGCGACAGAGTGACGCTGGTGAATTTGAAAAGTGTCTGCCCTCTGTCGATCGAGGAAAGGTGAAAATCGATGAAGAAACTCAGTATGTGTGATCGAGCAAGGCATTAGCTATGACGACCTCGAGCAGATACAGCAGTTACAACTGTCTTACCAGCTGGGACAGCTATGACAGAATACCAAGGTAGTAGAACGATATTTTATATACGACGAGATTTTCCATTATGGGATTAGCTTGTTTGAAATGGCTCACACTTTTAAGCGAGACACATGATTCACGCCACAAGCATCCTATTCTCGTTGAAAACGATGCTTTCTCCGAGCTATCCGTGAATTATTGAAACGAGTGCTGCCTGGTTTAGCCTTGCCCATGTCGAGTTCTGCTTTTGCTCTTACAATTGCTGAATTGATTAATACATATTTTATTTATGACAACAGGCAACTCTATGTACAAAATAGTTCGCTTCTCGCTGCTTTTGATAATACAGCGTGACTGATTGTGTTTTAATTGATAGGATGTTAATTTTATTTACGTATAATATATATAATATAATATGATTGTTACCTTATTTGCGACAATAGAAAATAATTAGTACGTTTTTGTTCTCTGTAGTTTTTAACAGTACAGAGTTCTAGAATTGAAAGAATACTAATTTCGGTTACGAAATGAAATGGTTACGTAATATACGTTACAAACGTATATTATAACGAGAAATATCTTAGAAACTTATATTGCAATAAATTGGAGAACAATGTATGACCAAATTTTTCGATTATAAATATACGATTTATCGGACGAAGTCATTGAATTTGTTGTCTTTCAGAATATATAATAAATAAACATTTGCAAATAGCAATACATTAAAATACAAAAATGAATAAATATAAGGAGCAGAGTAGAGAGAATTTTTTATCTATGTATATCAAAATACTTTTGCTGAAAGTATACTTTTTAATAAAGCGAGAATGTGAATACAAATATGAGATGTTACTGAGATTTTTCCTCCGAAATGCAATGTATTCGTAGAGTACCTATTACTTTCATAAATATTCTATTCCAACGTATAATAATGTTAATTTAGAGATAAACAATGCATGTTTCGCACGATCTATGAAAATATAAAAAAAGTATTCTTAAATATTGTTATCAAATGATTACTGTAGAAATTGAAGGGTAGACAGCTTATTAAACTTTATTGATTAAACAATTACTAAAAACTACAAGTACGATAAATAAATGAAAAACATACAATCTTCAATCTTGTTAATGTACCGTGAATGTGTTCACTTTTTTCTATTTTTTTTTTCAAACGCGTCAAAATTTCATGCGAGTGCAATACGATACATTTGACCCAGGCGTGTTTCTCTCACCTTTTCAGGCAAGGAATGTAAATTAGCTCGTAGATTTTCACAGACACTTAGGTTTTATCGGGTACACTCTCGAATCTGACGCGCAGCTTAAGCAGGATTACATACTTTTTACGGTGGAACAATGGTAATTCAATTACAAAATAATCTGTTTCTCAACATAAAGCCAATAAAAGGACATCAGGGGAAAGAACGATGCATATATTTCGTTTTTAGGTAAGAACGATTGTGTCCTTTTCTTTTTCCTTCTTTTGATAACAGAACGCACGGGAAATACAGTTTCACGTGCACGCTATTTCACTGGAGAAAAGGAGATGACTCAGGACAACGTTCACGAAATTATCGTCGGAAATTGGCTATTGGAATAAAATTGCAAGTGTATGTTTCATGTAAGCTAATGTAGTAAAGCTAGACACAAAGTTCTGTAACAAAGTTCTTTGGAATTTCAAGTAGCGAAACGCATTTCAAAAGTTCTTTGATCGATTCTTCAATGATTTTCCTAAAAACACTCAGAAGTTTCTTCTCCTCGATCGTTTTATATCTTTTGAACGTCGTTTAACGAACTTACATTTGTAACAAAAATACAGAAATAAGTAGCAGAAAATGACAAAATAAAGTACGTTTATAAAGACTTTCTTTGTAAACATTTCTTTTAGTGTTTTCTAGATTTCTTGGAATACTGTAGCTTTATAAATCGTTCCTCGGAGGATTTATAAAACTGATTATTTCATGACAAATACTAAGGAAGGAATTACGAATTAGAAGATAAATCAGTGTCAAATTTAAACACAACTGCTACTGTAATAATTGTAAAGAGTAAAAAAGAAATGACCAACTTTGGACGATATAACCAATCCAAATCGGTCAATTTCATCGTCCCATTTCACTGTCTCGAATACAAATTGGATTTAAAACAATCTTCTTGCCATGAAGCAATTAATCATCTTGTTCGCCTCGAGCGTTGCGTTACGCTCGATCTCAGGAACAATTTTTTCTCGAAACTAACATCGCGTACGCAAGAGACATTGTAAGTTTTTTTCTCTCCTACAATATCAACGATTCAATTGTTTTAATCACGACAAATCAGTTATTCGATAGTTATACATGTTCAAAGTCTCGTTCAGATTAGTCAAGTTATTCGTATTCAAATTAGCCGAGTTAAAGTAACCTGGCTTCAGGCGAATATCGAATAGGAAATGAAAGAATCGATTATACACTCATGTAAATTATTATGATATTAATTATAATGATATATACAAAGTATGAACTAACGGAAAAATCAGAAAAAAATTGACTTGGTTTAGGAAGTCAATATTGGCAGGTATGAAATTGGACTGTTCCTTTTAAGTCAAAGGATAGTTAAAATCGTCTGAATTTTATAGGAAAAAACAGTCAGGTAAAACGACAAGTTTACGTTAGTAAAACGTTCTAAATTACTTAAAATCAACTGACTTGATTAATGAGGGTGAGAGTAGAAATTTTAAGGAATATTTCAAATTAAGTAAAACGAAAATTTTATATCGGTAAAGTATTCTAAATTAACGTTAAATTAAACTCGACTAACTTGATTAATGAGGATGAGAGTAAAAATGTGGAGGAATATTTTAAGCCAAGTAAAATGACTTTACATTAGTAAAGTGTTTGAAACTACGTAAATTCAACTGACTCAATTAACGAGAATAAGAATAAAAATTTGAAAGGATATTCCAAATTAAGCAAATAACGGTGTAATAAAAAAATTAAGAGGTTTCAAATTACTTGAAATAGAGAAAATGAAGTTTCATATCCAAAAGATCTGACGTGCTTCCAATATGGATTTCAATACATGATAGTTTAATCGACGACGAATTCGATTACCAATGATCCGTATTTTTATCGACAAGTCTCGTTTCATTTTCAATCGCGTCGTTTTCGCAACCAATTTCCAATCGCATGATTTTCACGTTCGATTCCCATGTTTCTTCGTCGGTGAACTTCGTGGCGAAAACTTTGATAGAATCAATTCTTACAACAGCCGAATCGGGAAGTTCTCGAATATAATACTACCATGAAGGATTTGTAAAGGAACTAGATACTCGTGTATATTGCAGTAGAAATAACAGTTGGGTGATAGAAGTTTAAAAAAGTAGATTGTAGTACTGAACATGTTCGATAGTTTGATTTTCCACGAAGAAGGTTTTGATTGTTCGTCAAACTACGATCAAAACACAGAAACTAGAAATTGTTGAAATGCAATGGTAAACTTTGTTTTAAAATATTCAAAGTTTTTTTCTATCCTATATTTATCCTTAATATTCTGTAATTTTGTACACTAAACTTATTAACATTCTATATTATTCGTTAATATCCTATATTTCAATCTCCATACTTTCTATCAGTGCTGAGGTTGTACGAGAAATCTTTCTGTTCGAAAGCTTTCTGCGGCCAGAAGGCGATAGAATATTTCTTAAAAAGTATTAATATCTATGAACTACAAATCAGATAACATGGACTGTATTGATAGATAACGTGCAGTATCCATTAAAAAAGTAAAATCATAATATGATTCAGTATTGGTATTTATTGAGGTAAATTGTTAAGCTTTGCAACGATTAATCTTTGTTTGAAGAGAAAAGTGAGTCTTTGACAGGGGATGAATTCTAATAACTTAGGGGTGGGACTACCATAATTAATAATCGTCTTTCACGGTCTCCAGGCCAGTCTTGTTACCGCCTAACAATACTTTTCAAGGCTTCCATTACAAACCGAGAAATAACGTGTAATAGTACTAATTAAAATCTATTCGAATAAATTTAGTTTCGTAGTCTCGACAATTTTCAAAATAATGCTAATGTAAATTTTCATTCAAATACAACTAGATACGATATGAAATATGTAATTTCCGAATGCTATATTACTCGAACAAATGGCGCACATATGTGCACAGATCTAAATCGCGAGATTTCTGTTCCGTTTGCTGTCAGGAATATTATCTTTATTGTCAGATATTTATGATGCATTGTACCACGTCAGAAAGCTTCGTGACGACCCTTTGTTATTAATTACCATAAACGCAGTTCACTTTTCGAAACACTAACGATATAAAACGCTAACTATAGTTTGAAAGTAACGAAGTAACCAGAAGGTTTTAAAGTAAAATATAGATTTTTTAAAACAGTAAGACAAATTCGCATAAAAAATTTTGTTAGATAGAATTTTATTATAGAATTACATAAAGATCAGCTAATCACTTTAGTTATCTTTCAAATTGTTTCGTACGAGACACGTGATATATTCGTAAAATGTGTCTACAAATGTTCGAATACGTTTCGATTTACCTTATGACTTATTTTTTCTTCTAATAATTTAGTCATTCTTAAAGGGCTGAATTAGATGATTACGGAGATCAATACGTACCAGCATGATCCTCGCATACATTGATCCTTATTAATACCCGAATACCACGATAGGTCTGTAATTATAAATCCCAATTATAGACTTCTACGTAGATCAACGTTTCTGTTCCACTTGCCTTGTGTCGTCGATAACCGCGAACACGAACGTATCGAATTTATTAAATTAAGATTCGTAAGAAACTTTATCTGCCTATTCTTCAAAGATCCTATACGAAGCTCAAGTCGAGGATTTTCACGGTACCTGGGACAATTATGGGACAAGTGGTCGGTAAATATTTGATGCGCAATCCTAATTCTGAATTTGCGGGTTCGGCTAACTAAGGGCTCTGTGTATACGCGGCTCACCACTTGGCGCTAAATACATTGACACTGTGCTTAGATCGTTTCGCGTTTAATTTGAGTAAAATTCGCACATATCTTCTGCATGTGACTTGTAATTAAAAGCTGCATCTCTATAAGAGATTTAGCATGTTAATAGGATTGCTTTGCAATTGCTTCTCCAATCTCTCGGTGAAGGTTAAGCCGATCGTAATGAAAATGCCTTAGAAGCAATGTTAATCAAATAATCTTATTATTATAACTTCCACTTAACTACGAAATCAAGATACAACCAACAACGTTATCATTCAAATTTAATATCACAGTCGTAAAGTCGGTCAAAGAATATTCCCTCTAATCTGAACAATTTGAAAATTATTATAGGCGATGAAATTCCACAGATTCTTAACATCCAACCCTTACGACCTTTCCATAGTCTTACATTTTTCAGAAAATAGTTTACGCGACCGATGACCCAAATCTGTTAATTGGTAATTAACGACGATTTACGAGGTCTTTGCAAGCAACGAAACAACTGTGTGACATTTACACGTATCCATATATTCGTTCACGTGCCATAATTCCGTTGCCTGCGCGTTTATTCAATAGTGACATTTCACGTCTCTGGGAAACATTTCGAGGAAGGGACTCAGCATGACGACAGTCTCAAGTTATGAATCGACAAGAGTTTCACAACTCTAGGATTATATCAAGTAATTAGCGACCATCATTTATGAAGCGTGCGTGGGTTCATCGAAAGTACGAGAAAATAATTTTGATCAGCTTCCTGAGAAGAATACTTCACGGTGCGATATGTTGACAGATGTTTCGACAGAAATCGAAGAGCGCAAACGAGCTTTCTCTCTTTCTGATGCCGTTTCCAAGTCTAATTAAATACCGGTTAAACCTTTGTACTCTGTTGGAATTATACGCGAGAAGCTTCAGAATAAACATGAACGAAGAGAAACAATAAAAGGCTTGCTGAAAAGAGTAAGAAAGGTGTGCGATGTAATTAGTCCCGCGTCGCGTCTCAATTTTCGCGCTGGAAATTGACTCGTTACCAGCTCGAACGCTATGTTACTTTTTCAACTTCTATTATCTAACTTTCATTCTTACGTGCTTCGTAGCTTGCGCAAACGCATTGTAGTTCGATTACGTGGCTTTTACGAGTTCAAAGGGCAACAAGAAAAATAAGAATATAATCAGGAGGATTATACAATGTTGTTCCGAAGATAGAGATTAAAAATAGGTTAATGAGCCAGTTTTAATACTATTTTTATTACATCTATCGTTATTAAATTAACGTTTAGATTTCTTCGTGAAGGTTAATATACGTGCAATTAATTAATACTTGGACGATGAAGATTGATTTAATTCTATCGCATAGATACAGATCCAGCTTCCATCACGAAAGAGCTAAATATTATTAGACGTAAAGAAAAATTCCGCGCTTCTAGTTTCATACTATGTTATGCTAAAATTCAAATATCTCATTGCCTTTCAACGTATCGATAATTATCGATAAGATATAAAACATAATTGCAAATACAATTACAGTTGGTAAAGTATATGTTTAACATTGCATATTCTTTAGACCTCAGGTCAATGAAAATTCAATGACGTTTCGTTAAAAAAGAAGAAATGTTTTTCTATTTCCAATGGGAATATTACGATATGCATAACATGGAAAAAGCGATATCAGAGATTTTTCAAATGAGATTTTACCTTTAACAGGCCACGGTGATTGTAAGAAGTTTGAGAAAATGGGAAGAAAATATTTCTACTTTCGAAGGTAAAGATACGGCTCGTTCACGAAGATACAAAAAATATAAAACTGAAAGCACAGAATCTTTTCCTATATCTAATAAAAACATCTTAAATCGACAAAGCACACTGTCTACGTGGGATACAAATTAATAACATAATTGAATGCAGATTCGAACGTGGACATGATTTAATTATTGTCCGTAATTATTGAAAACGCAATGAATATCGATATCCTATTGGGGACGAGGGAAATGGACAATTGTTACTAGCGATATAATAACGTATCCATGGTACACTAGCAATTCAGTTATCTGTTATTAAGTTATAGCATTAAAGTTATCATTATTAACTAGCAGTAAGAAATAAGAATATCTTAACGCGTTAACGATTCAATTGTGGAATAACGCTTCCCAGGTTTGATATTTTGTTAACCTAGTAACAGTATCAGTTAATCAAAATTCTTTTAATCATACCGATCACTAGATAAGCAAGATTAATTTCGAATCAAAGCGTACGATTCCATCGTCATTAATGACAGTGAATTATACCGTGCACGATTAAACGGATCGATAAACAGAGCATCGTAATTATCATCATGGGCATAATATTAGATCTATGGTTAGCTTATGGCTAGATTCGCTAATGGATTCGAAGGATGCTGGGTTCTGATAATGTTACTTTAATCTTTATTATGATCTTTTCTATTATTTTATTTTATTCTAATTTAATGCTATTTAATCTCGATTCTATTTTCTATCAAAAGATGATAACAATACGTAGCATGTATATTGGAATTTCAGTTTCTGTTGCTGAAACAAACAACGAATGAAGTGTATTTAATCAGAAGCATTTGAAATTTTGAACATTTTACAATTCTTCAATAATATTAGAGAGCGTGTGAGCGAATTTCATACATAATAACATGAAATATAACTTTCAAATTCAAATTGTACGATGTTGCTGAATTTGGCTCGCGGGTTGCCTACTTGTCAACTCTGTTCTAATCCTATAATCGCGAAATTAAAATAAAAGAATCTGATCGATCATTGTAAGCACGTTGTAAGCTCCATTCGTTAATCGCGCCACCCTCCATGATTCTTTTAACGAACCGAGAAATATTCTATCGTTCTTGCTACTGTATCGGTAAATAACGCGTGAAACATTCACAACTCGTACTACCTTTTAAATTAACTGTTACATTAATTTACACAGATAGCATATTAATTCGCGCTCGTATTAAACGTGAAGGATATCGAATAAATTTACACCTCGCCAAACTCAACAAATAGTAATAACAATCTATAAGCCCCAAAATAATTAATAACGTTATAATTGACCCGGCCTTATTACCAGTAAGCAAGCGGATCGTATTATCCGTGTTAGTTATTAAAGCTTTGAACCAGCTTTCCGCGCTTAATTATTCGATTAACCTTCGAAAGACCTTAAGATAATCGAAGTAATTTAGAGGGTGTCTCAACAAAGCACTCCGTGTCACAAGACGAATAATTGCACGACCAGTTGCTCTTGCCCTTTATCGAATCACGTTTTAAGAAGGCCGCTGTCGCGTAGTTCTTTGACAAGACGCAAAGAGTATCCTCCAAAGAGTTAATAGAATTTCGATAGATTTCCAACACTATTGAGTGCATCTCGATGTTCTAGTCTGTTACGAGCTTCCGACAACATGGTAATGCAGTTAGAAAGTTACAATTCGGCCATTGATGGAGATTCGAAGCGATGAAATCGAAGACACTCGAGACTGGGAAGAAATATAATAGTTGGCAAGATGGGCAAGTCGAGTGTAATTTTCAGTTGCAAATGTTGTTACTTATTCGATCGTTATGTATTAATTTGGTACGAAGGTGCGAAAGGGAAACATTTCATAGGTTTTTATTTCAATTTAGTTACACTGGTTTATAAAATATATTGATGTTGCATTTCCTATATCGAATTTGAATAAGAAGTATAGGTCGTCCGAAAAGTTTCTTTCGTTTTGTAAGGAAATAATGGATGCACAACATTTTCCGTTTTGTATTATTTTATCGAATTACGTATGATCCATTTTGTTCTATCAAAATAAAGATCACAACGTTCGACAGATTAGGTTTCGTGTTTGTATAAGGATGCGGCGTTGTAAAAGACGTGTCAGTAGAAGAAAGACACTTTTCGGACAACTTAATAGAATGTAAATAGAAAGTTTGTCGCTGTCGCGTAAGATTTTTTAGTGGCGTAGTTTAATGTTTAACAACTTATATCATCTTATACAGTTATAAATTATAGAGTATTGCTTAAAAGGTGACAACTAATGGTTTTTTTATAATATTTGGTTAAGGAACATTCCACGTAATTATAAACCATTTGTCTGTAAAGGCAATCCAAATTGTTTTGACAACAGATTAGAATAACGGAGAGAAAATTTTATTTTTAACCTTTTTTTTTAGGTACATACTAGTGAATATATTTACTATGACAAAGCTTTTTTAACCAGTGTTATTTTATATAAATTCTGGTAGCGAGGAAATTCAAGCAAAAACTTTTCGATTTATGGTTATTTATACTTACGATCTTATGCTGTAATTAAAATTTCTCGTCGTTATCAAATAATGAATTAATATAGTTGTATTGTGTAACTACATGATCCAAGAATTTAATGCGAATAAAAAATTCAGCACCTAAGTTTTACGTTGGAATTACTTGAATACATTATATCAGCAATATAAATGCTCCGAATCTCTAATTATAATTAAAGTATTATGATGGAAATACGTACGAATATGAAATCAGTTTCTCGTTTTAATAAAGTCAACACGAGTTTTACCAAAGGTACTTGTATATTTTTAATAACTGCAAAAATGAAACGTTTCAAACTCATTAGCTTGATAATATCAAACATCCCTCATTCCTTCGTGTCGTCTTCAGCTTTAATCAGCAGGAAAATAAAGAAACAAAAGATAGAGAAAAGTCTCAAATAGAAATTGTATTACGGCATTTTTGATCTTTTTTCGAACTCTCGTTTTCTCTGACAACGATAAATAGAAAGAAACAAAATCGTGCAAGAAGCTTTATCCACGGACTATCGTCGAACACCAATAATCGTTAATCATCATTTTTTACAGATTATTTTAATAATTCTTGAATAGGTCAATAATGTTTAAACACTAATTACAACAGATTATGTGCTATCTTAAAACCATGCAATTCCTATCTGAACTATTTTTTTACACAACGGACAATTCGCCAGCAATTGGCATTTATTTAAACTTTCAGATTTAAATTAGATTAAAATTGGACGACCTATGCGTATATGACATATTGTAACGAAAGGAGTGAAATCTCTGCATGTGATTCTAATTCAATAGCTAGAAACTATGTAAATCTCCATTGCTTCGATCCTAATCAGTAAAAGCACGATCGCATTCGTTCGAACGAAATGTCAACAGCAGCGATAAGTAGTGGTGTTTAAATTGGACTTGACATAACGAACGAGAGAGTAATCGTACACTGTCTTTGTAACGTGAACATAGTCGTTGAAACATAGTTTCTCAGTTACATCCAATGCTTGACTTAATTAATTAAACGTAACCCAGATTCTATTGTTTCTGCGATTGTAAATACCATCGTAGCACAGTTTTCTTAGGAAGCGAAACTGTAGGTAACCGCGCGAATGTAAAACGAGTCGTTCCTTGCTTGTTGTAACGCAAATCCCTAACTATCCAAGTTAAACACTTGACTTTCAACCGAGATTTACCATCTCGTTTTCTGAAAACGTTCCCATTCGATTTCACCTCTCGGAGAAGTATCCAAGTAAAGATGCAGGTTTCTCAATAAACTGAAGCGATTTATTTTTGCCAGTAGTATAGATTCGTTAATTATCAGAGAATGTACAGGAGTGGAGAGAGGAAAAATATGAAGAGGCTTCACCTTTTACTAGACACAAACAGAAAAATTACTCGTTATGACGTTTATTTGAAGCTTTATGGAACCGTGCAAAGGAAATTCTATAGTTTTCTCTTACGAAACGGAGTACAGTGAGAGGAACCTTATCTTCTGCGAATTTGATATAATTTTTAACGTTGTTTAGATAAAATACTCGCAAAATGATTATTTATATACATTACGTATTGTATGTACTATATTATAATAGTATTATATTATAATAGTGAACAAAGAAACTGTTGTTATTTCTATACTCAGAGGTAGGATCACAATAGTTATTATTTTATTGAATGGATAAATCTATCACACTAACCCAAAAAAACCTTTATTGCACGCGCCTACAAATACTAGGGATAAAAACAAAAATACATCTTAAGCCTATCGATTAAACCTATCGATTGTAACTAGGATTATCTTTTAGTTACTATTTCTTATAACTAACGCATTTGCATATGAATGGCGAGCACGAAATCACATTGTCATTTTCAACAGAAACCAAATAACTAACTGAGTTATACCAAATAACTTATACCAAGATCATTCTTATCATCCCTCTCATAGAACGACCTGATAGTAATACGATTCAACCGTTAAGTGACCGGAGACTGGAAATTAGTTGAACACGCGAT
This sequence comes from Bombus impatiens, assembly GCF_000188095.3. Classification (NCBI taxonomy): domain Eukaryota; kingdom Metazoa; phylum Arthropoda; class Insecta; order Hymenoptera; family Apidae; genus Bombus; species Bombus impatiens. Next base: position 181,630 of record NT_176778.1, on the reverse strand, counting down.
TACTTCGTTCTCTTACTCTTTCGAACGAAAGCAACGCGTATCATCGAGCAATCGCATGAAACGCAGTTAGTCGGGTTGAACGTGGACTGAACGTGGCCGAATTCGGTTGAAGCTAGGACCTGCTCGTGCACGAGTCTCTCGTAGTGACGTTGAAGGACTGGCACTGATCGAAATACCTTGTTCGTTTGCAATACCAGTAACCGACAAGTATTTCGACGGAAGTCGATGCCCAATCGCTTCCGGGCAACTGCTAATGAAACATGGTGGAACGTCGAGCAACTGTTGACCGTTGACTTTTCGAACGGAGCAGTAAATTGATGATAAAAGTGACAGCGATCAACCGGACCCTGGACTCAACGTTTAATTGCCGAAGTGTTGACGTGTGTCGCATCTAGGAGACTATATTGGTCTCGCGAGTCCTAATATATCGCGGTTCTACTTTAATTCAATGGGAGTCGCTGGTTGTGTTTCGCCAATGTCGTGCTGCTATTCCGCAACGCCGTAATTGCTTCCTTCGTTGCTCGACCTTTCCTTAGTAGCTCTCGTGCTACGACCGACGGGACAGATGCACTTTTGACATGTCGCGAAGATGAGATTAGTAAGCGAGATGGATGCTTGGCATTTCAACGGGAGATTCGTGCTCTTGGTGGAATTTACATAAAAATGTCATGATATTTTGGGTTTAAAGAATGTAAGTCGTTGGATTTTATTTTAGAACTAACGGTGAGGTAACAAGTCATATTTTATTGTATGGAAGTCTGTCATATTTTTCATACGAAAGTAATTTTAAAATTCGTACGTCGTCAATTAATTTCATATTAACAAAATTGTCCTTCTATGTAATTTTGAGAACTAGATATATATTTTTCATCCTCTTGTAACTTTTTATTGATTGCATCTTAGAATACTAAAATTATAAAAGATACTGAAATGTTGCTTGTCTTGACAGTCACAAACTTGGTTTCTGCAATAGTTCAATCATAGTTTTAAATTATAATCCTTCGACTAGTAATTTTGTTTTGAAACTACCCTTATTTCTTCAACATCTTTTCTATCACAATTTTTATATAATATTTGTAAGTAAATCAATGTGAACTTTGTTATGTAATTAATAATAATGGAAAATCAGATATTCAATCAGATAAATAATCTTCGTATGATCTTAAATATGAACCAATACAATTTCATTTTCCGATTGGAAATTCGCTTTTGTACTTTTTCCGCTGCCCTTGTCGATCTACGGTCATTTAATGTAAAATAGCATTTAATGTAAAATAATGTAAAATAATGTAAAATACTTATATGTATTATTATTTCGTTTTGTATTATCGAGCGCCTCCCGTATGGAATTGTTAATTCGCATATGTCAGCAATATCAAACGATAAAAGTACGTTGAATTATTTTGGACAAAATTCGACAAAAACATCAAACAGGAAATCCGAATATTTTATAAATTACTCGACGTAAACCCGAAATTTTATTACTCGCTGAACATAAATTTCGTGTATAGTGTTACCTATTACGCGTGTATTAAACCTGCAAGATAAAATATATATATATCGTTTATTCCAGATTTATCTATTTTCTTTCGAAAAATATATTTCTGGTAATATGATCGCAAAAGTATTACGGCAAAATGTAAGAAATTTCTTCTACCATTTAGCAATATTGTTATCCTCTGTATATGCACCCTTCTTAATTAAAAACTCATCGTATGCGTGTAACGACTGAAGCAAGGTGTTACAGAATATGTATGTAGGAAAACGATGAAAAAATTGATGTGTTTCATCATTTAGTACTTTTCTTCTCCCATTCTCGATTGCACGATTAATTATATGGTTCACCGTCGATTTCCCCAATCTATGTCCTTTGTCCATTATCAAGAAAAAAAAAGATGGACAGGAACAGAATGAAACAAAGATAATCGGATAGCAATGAAAAACGTGGAAGCTTCGATAAGCTTTGATCTGACTACGGTGAACAAACAGGTTCGAAAAACATTGCTTAAAACACTGGAACCAGCTATCAGAGCCGAGTAAAGCTTATCACCGTGAAACGGATGCAATCGTTTTTCAATTGGGATTATGCGATCGTGTTTACACGCGCGACACTTCTCTGCCGTAGGATGTAATTTTCATCGAACGAACCGGCCAACCCTCCTTGAAATTCTATCAATCCCATTAATTACAATGTCAGGCGATTTATCCCCTCGTTATCGTTAGCATCGGTAACGAGCACTTGAAATTATGCCACGATAATCGTATTCGTTCGAGGTTTTCGCTAGTTTTCGCAAATTTATGAGTTCATCCCGCCGCATTTCGTTTTACCGTAGATCGTACTTACCTGGTGTTTAGGTTTACCATTTGGCTAAGGAAAAATAGGGTGAAAACGAAAGCTCGATGTTTCTTTCCATCTGCGAAACCGACCACTATCGATCAAGTTAATTGTCGAGGCCTACCGTTTCACGGCGAAGGGGCCAGCAATCGCGATTAAGGGGTGAATGCCACGAAAGAGGCCTCGAAATGCTCAGCCGCTGCCAGTTAAATGGTGACCTCGATAAAACTTGGAGTTGGAAGGACTCAGGCGTTTAGACAAATGATTCACTTCGTGGCAAGGAATGTACTGGACTTCACTGGAAAATGCTGCCTTGGGAATAATTTATGCATATTGTGATCGTAGCTCGTATGAATATTGGATGCATTTCAGAAATTAGTAATTCTACCATTTTTTAATGGGAATTTCAGTTCTTTGTTAGCTTTTAGATTTCCTAACATTTGTGTAATTGGTTCTTTGAAGTAACCAAATATAAGTACATTATGAGGAATGAAATATTAAGCTACTATGTTATAAGTGGATGACTATAATTGCAGTAACATAATACATCGGAAAGTAATAATGTGAGTCAATAAATGGATATATGGCCTTATTTCCATATCATTAAAATTATGTATTAATTTTGCCAAAAATTCATATCAAATATACGTATCAAATATGCGTGAAATCAGAAGAAACTATCGTTTGGATTTGAAACTATCGTTTTGGATTTGGAAGATGCAGTGGAAGATCGTAGAGCCGAACAATTTGCTAATTTCTTCTTCAAACTTTAAGTAACAATCGAATAACTCGTCAATTTACCAAAATTTGGAAACGTATATACTCAAATAGATCATTAATAGGAAAGAAGATTTACTTTATAAAACTACAAGTGTCAAGAAAGAATGTTTCATAACTGGAATACTAACTATAACTCGGAATTGTTCCAAGAATCGTTGTCATAACGCGAAAAAGGAGACGCACGGAACCCATTAGGGGAAAGAAAAATGAACTTCATTTCCTCGATGCTCGTCCTCGAAACGCATTTCCGTCACATGCAGAAATATCGTTATAACCACGCTGGATAATCCTGTTCCATGCGGTATCGTATTTCCTGTTAAGCAAATGATCTTATGACTGGCATCATTTGAGTGGATATTTAAAATGGTAATAGCCGATGGGGCGGGTCTAAGTGTTCTTTCCTGCATGTCCTTTTACGTGCTTTTACACGTTATTTTTCTCCTCGCATCGAGCAATAAATTTACAAGAAGCGGCTCATTTATAACGCTATCAGTGTGTAGAAAGAATAATTTTCATTTTATTCAAGGAAAAAGTTTTCATTTCTCTAACCTTCTTTTTTCTAACATTTAATTTATTTCGTGAATTTTCTTTTTAACGAGTATAGGTAAGAGCGTTTCCAATTGAAGAATGTATTTTATTTACGTGGCGTTTAATTTTCTTCTTGTCCCTAAATATTTTCTGGTCAAAGATTAAATATCTGTAAAATATAGAAAAGATTATAATAATTGGTAATCGTTGTACGTATAATTTCTTTTTTCACGTACATAGTTCATTTGTCTGCGATTTAACTTACAGTTCACTCGTCTGCGCGACTCGACAAACGTAATTTGTTCTTTTTTCCGATAATGTAATAATAATGGTTGAGCTACTGCGAGTCTTCGAAGGAAAGATAAAGCGATTCATTTTTGCTTCGAATACGGAAAGCTCGATAAGATCACCTCACCTGTTGCGACCACGTAAGTGAAATTATCGGTCGACGTCTAAACCTTCTTTAAACGAATTAGATTCCTAAAGCGATTTTAGCTCGCGTTTCTCTTGCCACGGGGAATCATGAAGTGAATCACGAAACGCTTCCGAGAAACGTTACCGAAATTGCTGAAAGATTATTTAAAGTTAATATCAAAAGCGAGCTTCTCGCATGCCGTTACTCCAAGTTAATAGATGAAATTGAAATTAAAATAAAATTTGTTTAAAAATATTCCGAGAAGAATATTCTTTTTTCTAAAAATATTAGGATAGTTTATTAAATGGCTGATTGATAGATAATCTATCGAATGAAATTTTAATATTACACGATTTATTTAAGAAACATTTAGTAAAAATCCTTTGCAGAAACGATTCTACATTTTCATTCACTAACTGTTATAGCAGTAATAAAAATGATTTACGAATACTAAAGAAGCAAGGCAGAAAGCGGAATTGGAAGGTATTAAAATATCATAATAAACCGTCGCATACAACTCTTTCTTTTTCAGCTTTCCTAGCAAGTCAGTCTGCGTTTGTTCATCGCGAGACAATTAAATTTTTTATTGTCAAGGAAAATTCGCTGCTTGAATCAACGAAATGAAATATTTCTCTGGCGGAACCTGCTAAATACAAGTGAAATACGTAAATAGATGCAGGACAATTCACAGTTTTGTATAATATCATTTCTTACTCGTCAAATATCGAAGGTAACATGTTCATTATTATATCGTTGTGTTAGGATTGTATTGATGTTAAAAATTTCTTATAAATTTAGTATAAAAATATTGCTTTGTGGTGCGTGCAATGGAATTAATTTTGTTAGATTACTTGGAAAATATTAAATATACAAAAGGAATATAGTTTTTGCATGAACAACTTTAAATATGAAAATGCATCAAGAGCAATTACCTGTCTCATTTTTATACTTGCCGTGTTACTCGTTAAAAATTTTTTTTTACTTTTCTTATTGCTCTGTTACACTTGTTGTAATCACTACACCGTTATGAAAATATATTAATTTTTAAAAACTCGTTCACCCATATATTTACATTTTAACCAACCGTAATCTTCTTAGGGACAGCTTACATTTACTAATAAACATTTCATTCACAGTTAGCACTCGATTAAACCCTTTCTTGCTAGCAACGATGTTACCATAAAAAGGTATACTGTGCTATAAAAGTCTGCTATAAAATGTAACGTTATGCATCCCGTTGTAAAAGGTACATTTCATCTTGTCAGTCTGTAAAGTCCACCAGCCGAATACTCGAACGAAACTTTTTAACTGGAGAGAATATTTTTAACTGTATCTCAATCATTCTTCGTTACAATATACAGGGTAAAAATTGTTCGTTTGAGGCTTTGTTTTCGAGAATATCGACTTTGAATTTTCGCTCGGTACGCGTGCACTTTATCACGTCTCGTTATAACGGATCCCGCTGTAGATCGTTGTCTCGATGGAAAAATTTAAAAAAAAAAAAAAAGAAAAAAATTTTTATTCTATATTTTCGACTTCTTTTTTCGCGCAGAATCGCCCCCTTTCCGCTTGTACCACCAGTTACCAACCACAAATCCATATCCAATCTACATAAATTTATATTAAATTATATTTTGCTAAATGGCATTTCTATTTCTGCTAGGTAAAACGAATTTCAGCTTAGGCACTACTCTTCTAACTGTGTTCGTAAAAATATAAATTTAAGATATATCCTCTCTGATTGTCATTCAATCGGTACTTTAATACTCACTCAGAGTACCGATGAAACTTTTATATTCAAATCGTAATTCCGATAAAATTATCAAGCGCATAAACGAGAAGAGAATGTAAATTACTAATAACATCAGAGTACGGTAGCTACTCGATGAGAAATTGTTTGACAATTTTATGTTTTATCCTCTAATTAATGAGTTCCGTTACGGCCAGCGAGAACAAAAATATTTCTGGGACACGGTACGAGCTCGCGAGGAACAGAGGTAACACTTGAGTGAATCTCTCAAAGGGAAATGGCTCGACAAATAAGTGCAATGGCTTTGTTCTGCTAACGAAGTCCATGAATCAAGCTACAATCCCAGCTATGACCTGTGTTCCGTGCTTCGGATTTCGCACAATCTTAAATAATATGCGCCTGGCAATTTGCTTTCCAACGACAATCGTTGGATGTATTCGGTTGCCAAAAAGTAATCTCGGATTTCTGCAGTACGTAATGTTGTTTTGTCTTTCAACAATAAACATCGTGTCTAACTTAAAACAACGTATTCTCTATTAACAGTACATTCTCGTTGTTGACAATTTGACAGATATAGTGACTATTATTAATATTTGGATATCACGACGCACGAAAGATGATTACTCTGTATATTTATTTATTATAATGTTATTGAATATTTTTCTTTATACGATACAATACTTGTTCTAGTTAGTGGAAATGGAAATTATATTTATTTAATGTAGGTAAGATTCTGCTCAATAAGAAATAAACCAAACAGTTGCGAAATTTAAAATCTGAAAAATATTCTGGTAATAAAAATTTTTTGTTTGAGGCTTTGTTTTCGAGAAAATCGACTTTGAATTTTCGCTCGGTACGCGTGCACTTTATCGCGTCTCGTTATAACGGATCTCACTGTAGATTGTTGTCTCGATGGAAAAATTATAAAAAAAATAAAAAAAATTTTTTTATTCTATATTTTCGACTTCTTTTTTCGCGTAGAATCACCCCCTTTCCGCTTGTACCACCAGTTACCAACCATCCTGTATATATGTTAATTTCATCTCCACTTTGCTTAGATTTATTTTCGTAAATATTACCTAGTAATATCTAAGAATATATTTCCTAGTTTACATTTTATTCAGTTAGCAAATTAAACGTCGCAAAGTTTCGTTTCGACGAACAAAATTTATTTAATTATCGGTTACTTCGCGAATTGTTAGTTAAAAGCTCGAAATCGAGAGAACCAAATGTAAACATTTAATCATTCGTCGCGTTGTTACTGCAATCGGAACTTCGAAGTAAATACGATTGCTCGTATGTCATAAATAATATTAAATACACACGCACATACATTTGACAATATTTTGTGCGTCGTTGATTAACCCCTTAACCTACAACTACGAGCATAACCCGTAGTACGATGATCAGGCCAAACGCAAATATTACGGACGTAGCCCGTAGTACGATGATCGGGCCAAATGTAAATATTACGACAACAGCCCGTAGTAGATGATCGAACCAAACGTAAATATTACGGACATTCTCGAACGTAAATAGTAGATTAAGGGGTTAAGTATTGTAAAATTCACTTGATTCATTGATGGTTCGAAAGTTATTGATAAAAGTTGCGTCCAAATTAGAATTTTGTCGACTTTCCTTCATTTTTGTTCCATTTTTGTTCATCGTCGACGAGTTTGACAGCTCACGAAACACGCGTCGATACAAGCGTTTTGATCGTAGAATGGTGAAACGTGAAACATTTTCGAGGTGTATCGTACGGCGTGTGAGTAAAAGTACCCTTTGATTTTGAGTGAAATGGAGGCAGATTTAAAAGAAAGAAATAATATTTCACCAATAATTACACTCGCTTTTAGCGACGCTTCGATAAAGACAGTTAACCTGTTTAATTTATTCGGAAATTAATGAATAATCGAAAATCGACGTACGATTCAATTTTATCGGTTGCTTTTTCGACGCGTTCCATGGACATAATAGCGAATGAAATGGAGAAAATTGATGGATGAAACGAGCAACGATGTCATTGTTCTGCAATAAGACCACGGGGGAAGGATCTACTAAACCAGAGTTTAATTTTCAATTCGGAAGTTCGGATCGTCTTCGCTTTAAAATCGTGGTGAATTTATTCGACAGTTTGGTTTAAGAAGTCCATATTCTCCGCTACGATTTGAAATCCGTAAAGATGGAATTTCAAGCGTGCTCAACGACTGTGGAAGAATTCATTTAAGAGAATCGATCATTTGAAAAGAATAAAGATTACCTGAAATTCACGACTACCAAAATTTCTAAAATCTACAAAAATTTCAATTAACACGTTCCAGTCAATTTTTTAAACATGTCAACGGTTTGAAAATCCAACTCTTGTATTCAATCTGTACAAAAGATACAAAGACCATCGATGAAATATTATTTCCTCCGCAAAAGCATCCTCCTATTTAGAATTTTTCATTCGAACGCCAACAACAATGACCGCAAATAAATCTTTGTACGCGACGACGCCGATAATAAATCTCAGGAGCGACGAAAAAGCTTTAAGAACACGAACTATGATAAAAGAGTCTTCTCTTTAACCGCAATTACCTAGCAGTGGCGACGGTCTAGCGAGCGTTATCACCACGAGCGTTTATCTCGTCAAGATCTTCGAAGTTCGGGTATTTTCACGACATCCTTGCTTCAACTCTGGGACAACGCGTACCATTTTCTGGTTTATGATGGTCTCAGAAGCGAACGAGCTCACGAGCCAACGTCGTTTTCCTCGGGATTTTGTTAGAACGCCTTCAGGCCAAAAAGATTTCGCTGGCAAAGCCGCGACGAAATTCGATGTTTCTGCCTCGACGTTCGCTTTTTCACCTTCGCAGATTCAGTTTCAAGCTTCTCCTACCCCGTTTTACGTTCGCCCCTGGTTGTTTCACGAAAGTGGTCGGCGAAAGACTACTCTGAGACCTTTCGGGGAATATCCATGCTGGAAAACTGTGTTCACAGGCTGCGAATTTTAATAATCTTATAAACTCTAATTTTATAGAGCGCTCTTCACCGAATTTAATGTTATTTTCGACGTGAATGAAATCGGGTTTGCAGCTAAACACGTGTACGCGAGACAGAAGAAGTTGAGACACAGATTTTGCCAGCTTTGAGATTTGGGATTTTACCGAAGGATTTGAGATCCAAAGGAAAGATGCGAGGGGAATTAGATTGTCGCAAATGAAACGAATTCTTAGTAAAACTTTGAACGTTTATAGCTGATAATTTTTGATCTATCTTTAGTATTGGCTGTTCAAATAATGGCGATAAATTCTCCCAAATGATTGTTAATCTGAATAATATATTAGTTAAATAGTTTAATCAATTAGTCAGTTAGTAGAAAAAGAAATTTAGCGCAATTGAATTTAGTTTAGTTAGTCACGCTTGAATTATAGGATAAAATTACCCCTGTGGAAAAAGAATGGGAGTTGGTCTATGCATATAGAAAGCAAAATTTACATACCCACACTGAAAGATGGGAATGATTTGCATGAAGAAATATTGCAATTCCAGTATTCCTGATTTCGAATAACGTTTTATCTTTGAACATTCTTCGCCAGTATGATAAATTGTTTTTAAAATACATCTTAAAAAGAGAAATTCTGTCGTACGACTACAAAAAATTTGGCACCATGAACATGTAATGTAATATAAAAAAGGTGTAAAGAAAAAAACTGTAGGTATACACCGATTAAATAAAACTGCTTGTCACGATCGAAATGATTAAATTTACACAAAATTCTTTCTATGGTCCCAGCACCCAGTACATATTCTAATCGATCGTTTCATCGAAGTAAGATCGAAGGGTCGACTAAAAGGTAACTTTTAAATTCCAATTTCTCCCAGATGTTCATGCGTAACGTCGAACAGGTAATCGAAAACCGGTGTTTTGCGTTTCCCTAACGCAACAGCCGCATCTTTCTCAAAGACTGATCTCACGAGACCCTCAGGATTTTTCCAGACTGATGCTACTGGATAAGAAAACCCTATAGAGAGAAAGGGGAAACGAAGGGAGAAAAAAACGCGGCATGGAGCGAAACTGCGCGTACCTCTCTACTACTTCTCGAGTCGAATCGAATCATGGCACCCGTGGGAAATAAGTTTTGGCCGATCATACATTGGTTCACGGTTGTCTGATCGGAAAGTGCTTGAACTACTGCGACGCCCTACCAGACAATTGCCACCCTTGGACAATCGTCTGGTCAGAATTTCTACTTATCAGGAAGTTTATTTCACGTTTCCTCTTGCCGTTAGATAGTTGAAGGGTTATCAAACAAACCGTATATCAATGTTGAGGAGGAGATTGATAGATGGTAGTGTTATGTGTTCTTGACTGATATTTCATTTTCGTTAAGTTATTGCAGCGGATGATATATGTATTTTGATGATATATTATGATCTACGATGTTGGTTTAGTTTGGACTGGTGTTTGAACAGAAGCGTAAATATGCTTCAAGTTAAAGGGTATTAGAATATTTAACGAGTTCTCTTGCGCATTAATTTGCTGTAAGTCTTTGCTCTGGGACAACTCTCGCGTAGTTTTGCAATTTTTTGACAGATATAACAATCAGGTTAAAATCAAACTTATAATTTGTAAAGTTTTTATAGAATTTTTATTACTTGAGGAAGTTACTAACGGACTGCAAATTTGTATGCAAATTTATATTTTTGTGAACGCGACTAGAAATAACGAAACCTATAAGAAAACTTACGTCGACTTCTAAATACTATAACGTGCACTTTACTTTAAGAAGAGAAATTTTTATACCTCCATGAACAATTTTTTAAATTATTACCGTAGCGGAAAATAGTCAAAAGCGTGGTATATTTGACAAGAAATTTTCAAATTTCATGTAGTAGCGGAAAAGATTTCCAATGGATGGTCTCAAATTTTATCATCCTTTTCCTCGACGTAATATTTAAATTTGCGATACAGTTCGCGTGGAGCCACGCGAATTTAAATTCATATCACACTTTTCTTCGTTACGTCTTAACACAAGGAACAAAGTTATCTCCTTACTAAAATGTTAAGATTTTTTATCAATCTAGTCGACAAGATTTGATTCTTAAGTTAATTAAATTGAACGCACGTGTTTAAAATAATAGAAGAGTGCGAATAAAAGATTCGGTAAAAATAAAAGATTTCCATTGTCCAGAAAATTTGTTCCAGCAAAAGAAGTAGAAAGTCATAATAATAATAAGGATTTAAACGAAAGGTTGCGTAGAATAGAGTTTCAGAAAAAGAAAGGAACACATTTTCATAAAACTTTATACCTTGACAAGGAACGTACATATAAACGTCAAGTGCAACGAGTACGATAAAACAGTTGAATCTGGAGAAGAGTCCAGTTGCTTTTGTTTCTAGCTGGCAAGTTTATTTTCCTACATAAACGAAGAAGTCGAGAACGGACACTAACTCGAACAGCTTTCCTTCGTCCTTGATCATTTAGCCTTTCAATTTTATCGCAACCTGAACGATACGTGGATAAAAACGTATGGAAGATTTTTTCGTAGTTGCTAAATTCATCATAAAAAATTAACCTTGATCAATCCATGTCACAGTTTTTCTGTTGAAATAAAAAGATATGAAAATGACATATGTGTCATGTTGATGTTTCTTGACACGCGAATATTAACTTAATAAGGTTTATAATATATTTCGTAAAAATACAGGAATGAAATACAATACACGTATATTTGGTTAGCCATTTAAATGAACGAAAATAGCTAATAAATATTGACAGAGACATAGGCAAAAATAAACAATAAATATTAAGATTTATATCTCTGTAATCCACATTTATATATATAATAATATATACGAATAGACATAAAAGTATCGCACGTGATTTATCTGTACATTCCAGATCCGTTAGAAATTGTTTCGCATTATTAAACGTTCCCTACGATCGTAACATCACGCTCCTCTTCCTTATAAACTGTTCCTTCGCGTTCGATCTACCAACGGAATCTTCCACCAACTTTATCACGTCACAAAATCCGAATCGACGTCATTGATTCAAATCGCGTCATTCAACCTCGAGAAAATCCTTGATTCTAATTAATCGCATCTCTTCCCTCGATATAACGTTCGAGCACGTTAAATAGAAACCAGAAATTTTTATATTCACCGTTATTTATCTTTTTTTTTTTTGTTTGCCACATTCTCCTGATTAGAGTTTAGAGCGGTGTTTTCTAACATTTTTTAAGCCACGTAATCCTCTTTTGCAATAACCAAATAACTAGTCATCTCTTCCCATATGTATTTTTAAAAATCATTTTTAATCAGATACGTCAATTTACTTTAATATAATATAGCTATATTGTATAATTTTTCAACTTTAATATTAAAAGGATACTGTTTAAAATATTCTAATTTTTTAAAAGCGTTTCTCTGTGAACTTTCGAGCCTCCAAAGCTTCGAACTTCGTACGTTTCCGACGATCCTGTAATCAAACGTAATATTGTGAAGGCAAAATCATGAAGTTTACAAAAGAGAATACAACAGGTTTTATATTATACTTTTACGTAGATGGGAAGGCACATTTTAGTCATCTATACGTGCGCGTGTCGTACGTATTTTTTAATTTATGCCCAAAGAAGTGAATATTAATTTTGGAAAAGTTAGAAATGCAAGAAAAGCGGCGGGAGGAACGCGTAAGGAACGTGGCAGAAGATCATGAACGACTGCAGCGTGCGAATATATGTATAAATGGAATACCTATCAACGTTGAGATAAGAAATATGAAACAAGTGTTGTATAAATAAAAGATCAGGGATCAACCGATTCTGAGATCGGATATATTTCAGCTTCAAACGATAAAAGCGACATATCGATATGTGAATATTTATTGCACGTAACATTTATTCCACGTAATATCGGCACATCGTCGATTTTAACAACGTATCGAATTTATTCCTGCTAATACGAATCGGTATTCGAACGACTGGCTTTCTTCAAATAATTGCAGATATTAAGATGACTTTTTAAATCGCCCAACGAAATCGTTCAAACTTACACCATTAGAGGATATATTGGGTTTATCATTTTACTTCCAAAAAGGAGAACGCTAGGAAGGGAGAAGGAATATCGATGATCTGAATATGAGAAAACTTTCTTTCAATATTCCAAATTGATACTCGACTTTCAAATAATATAAGCAATATTTTCTCATGTATTAATTCATAATTACGTACTAAATAACACCAGCTGGCTTAACATTAAAGATCCTTCGACACGCTTAAATCTTTAATGAAAACACACGAGAAAGGAAAATCCAATATCCTCGCTATCAAAGCACAGGGAGTAGCTAAATTCCAAGGAAAATTGCATAAATATGAACGGAAGGAGGGGAGCGTGTTCGCACTGTCTTTCACCGGAAGTTATTTGCTCGACGGATCGACGTCAATACAAGGGAAACAAGAGTCTCGACAGGCACTCGAGCGATCAAATGTCCTTCCGACATGCCCACCAGCTACATGCAAGGACTTTCCTGTTGGCTTCAGGGCGTGTTAGTGACGTGTGACGTCTAAATTCCTCCACTAAATTACCGAGACCACCGAAGCTTTCTCTTTGTGTCTTTCATCCTCTTCCTCTCTTCCGCTGTTCGTCCATCTTTCACTCTCTTCGTTTCTCTTCGTTCTTCTTCGTTCGTGTCTTCGTCTCTTCCTCTCTTCTTTCGTTTTCCTTCCTCTTGCTCTTCCCTTTTTCTTCGTCAATAAAAGGTTGGCGGAATCCTCGCCATGGGAGCAGGAACAACCACTTGGCGGAAGTCGATCCGTCACGTCGGCTTTACGAAGCCCGTGCTTCGTAACTGAAACGCGGTTAATCTGTTAGAAAAGCAATTCTCAGAAGCGTGCGGTGCATCGAGTCGAGAAAACGTTGCGCCGCTCGTTCTTTCCTAAGCTCGATCGACGCCCCACTGTGGATTACTAAATCTGCTTGGGAACACGACGCTGAACGATTCATGGGTTCGTTTCCTTCTCTGCTGATCCTTCCTGGTCTTTCGTATATTTAGTCATTCAGTTCCCTCAGCGTCTAATGCTTCTTATAAATTTTACCGTAGATTAGGATTATCGTATTTATCACGTAATCGTAGTCTTAGGTAGTTAAAATTCTATTAAATTTAAAGGAACATTCGTCGAATACTTGTTTTGTAAAATCAAATATTATATTATCGTTGTTATTACGTTACTCCATATTTGACTTATTAATTTGCAAAATATCAAAATTTTACATTTCCAGCATTTCATACAGTTATAATTAGAACACAATGTTCTTAATTAGAATTTAATTATACAATGCACTACACAGTATATTCGCATCACGTGAATGTAAAACTGGTTCAAGTCGTTATATTCCCATTACATTCGTATGAATATAGTAATGAAGTCGTTGCTACCAACTGGAAGAGTTCAAACATTATTTCTAAATAGCATAAACTGAAAATTACAGCAAACACGTACTAGAAATCATTTGCTATGCAAATTAAAATCTCCGCCCCTCCATTGTTCAAAGGAAATAAAGATTTATACAACGTAATGAAAGTACAGAAAAACTGTTAAAAAATTCACGAGTTCATTAATACCGGAAAGCAAGTTTCGTCGCGATTAAAGCGTCACATACGATATGTTTCATTTCGTCACGTTCCAATTAATCCTCCACTCTTTCTCTTTTCTTCTTTTTTACTTCCCTTCCTCTTTCTTTTTTTCCTTTAACAGCCTAACCGTTTGCCTAATGGTAACGAGCATTTCTAGCTAAAAATCTTGGTTTAGACACGCCACGATGTATATGCGCACGTGTAAATATGGAGGAAATCCTAGTTCCATATATTGTTCGAGTAAGAGCTCTCGAGGTGATGAGAGTCATTACAAAAGATGAGACGGTCGTCTAATTTTAGAATGAACCTCAGTCGTTTCTATGAGTCCGCGTGACTGTAAAACAGGTATACGGACCAGATGCGACCTCAAATTAAAATTTTATCTCGCGATATTCGACGTATTTCATTCTACTCAAACATTGATCCATCGTATCGTCGAGTTAAACGTTCGGAAGATGGTAAAACAAACGGTTTTACTGCATAATAGAATATTCTCGATGAGCGATTATGTAAATGATTCGTATTAGTTATTAGTAAATGATTCAGGTTAGTATTACAGTATTTCGTATCTGAAAATTTCATTGCCAGATCTTTTAAAATTCTCCACTAGATTCCGATAAATCAGAAACTAAAAATTCAGATTTCTTTCAAAGATTAATGGTCCGTATTTAAAAGTTAAAAAACGGAGGATCCAATAACGTCAAGTATGGAAAAATATATCCTGCAGAAATTTAGAATAATGGTTTAATGGTAGAAAATAGTAGAAAGTAGATTTAACAATGAGCTGGTAGAAGATAATTTTATCAGAAAATGGAACTGGGATAGCGGCTGGTGAAAATATAGATGTGGAGAGCTCAAATCAGATTCGAACCGCACGCAGTACATTTACATCGATTTTAGACATTGAAAGGTGTGACGAGGTAACTAGAAACGTTTAACTCGGTTATCAAGCGGCGTGTCTAGCTTCAGTTTCCTCTTTGTTGGGACCATTCGTGACCAGTGTATCACCATGCTGCGGTTACGAATCAATATTGTCGACCTGTACCGCATTGTCACCACGTGTCTTTGCAATCAGTTGCTCGTTTTGTGCTTACTGCGTTCGCGGCTTTACAACTTTATCGTGCATTATACTATCACATCCGAACTATTGAAACGATCCGACGCAATTTTCTGTAACTAGTTGCCATAAATCCATTGTTCGTCGAAAAACAATGATCGTCTGGTGTTCAGCAACGATATTATTTGTACAAAAGTACAGTTGCTAAATCAGAGACTAAATTAGATCGCAATAATGAAAAATCTGCAACTTTTATTTATAATATCGATTTTTAATACTTCAGGATTGATTTACATAAATTATTAATTTTATCAAGTCATTAACTCTTTATTATTATTATCATCACTACAACTTTAATTAATCGTTATTAGAAGATGAACTAATTTAAAATAACAAGCATCGTTTCTAAGGAATTCATCTTATTTCTGCATTTGGGTTAAATCATTAGAATCGGAAAACCGTATAAAATTATATTAATATCTCTTTATATACTACCTGTGAAAATCATACCACATTTAGCACGGGATATATACGCTCATCTATAGACATGCGATATTAAAAGTCATTAAAAGGTTCGTTCACTTTTGTATTCGTGTTTAAAACCACGATACTTAAACGTCACTGTGAGTTTTACGAGTCTCGTAAATTGAAATTCTGCACTATGTTAAAAGACATCCGATTGTCGAATAAACGTGTCACTCTCGTACAAGTTATCGCGTGGTAATTACATAAAAATTTAATAACCATTCTTCATAGCATTCGTCATTCTATTGGAAATAACATTTTGCTGTGACCTTTCGATGGTGTTATTTGTACAAGTTCTTTGTGCAATGAAATCTCTGTATTGAATCAGATCGGGAAATCATTCGATTACGCTTTTAATCTGCCTGCATTGTAGAATTTACTCGGACTATTTAATTATTGAAACTTTTAATAATAACCTTCTTCTTGAATAGCTGGATTTAAAAATGATTATCTTAGCTAGTAATTAAATTCGTCGACGGCTTAATGAACATAACATTCCTGCCAAAATACGCAAGGTCCGGTTAAGATCCATCTCGCATAGCACACTGAGTTATGTTCATTAAAACGCGAATGTGAATCGCTCGCTACGCGACGATTCTTCGAGCTGGACTTCTTGCAGTTGATTTAGAAATATTTCAGTAAAGCAAGGAAGATTTTCTCAAATGTTTCCGTGATAAGAGAATAGTTATGGATTTTCGGTGTTAGCAGAGATAGAAAATTGTAATTTGCACCTTAATTACTTAACACTACGCTTAATTTCTAAAAAAGTATTTAAATTTTGACTTATGATAAAATAAAATAATTCTTAGCCGTAAAACATTTTTTGTATAAAATATCTCACTTCGTATTATTCTCGAAATTCGAATTACAACGAATAATCTATAATCTGGTTGTCGGCGATTTAATTTTGCTGAAAGCATCGTGGGCTTTATAATTGTAAGTTGTACGTAGAGATTAGAAGTGAAACAGAGTATAATAATCCCGTCTCCTATACGGCTTGACGCTTCTCTTTACTATTTACCCTGAAAATCAGAACAAACGTACATCGGTATAAATTGCATTATGGTTAAAAGTTAATATTATAATGTATCTATAATTCAGAATTATAATTGTATTAACTAACAAGTAATTTAACAACTATAATATTCGATACTTTTCAAATATTTAAGTTTTAGATGTTTTACAAACGTGCTCTGTCTGAAATTATTGTGCAATTACCTTGTCACAAATCTACGAAATAACATTTTACTAAAATTTCGATCCATAACAGCATTTCGTACGACGAATTAATTCCACTGTCTCCATATTTTTGACAAAATACGATTATTCATCTATTCGACTTCTATAAGACCGATTACGAAGACTGGAATATACAGGGTGGTTGGTAACTGGTGGTAGAAGCGGAAAGGGGGTGATTCTACGCGAAAAAAGAAGTCGAAAATATAGAATAAAATTTTTTTTTAATTTTTTTTTTAATTTTTCCATCGACACAACGATCTACAGTGAGATCCGTTGTAACGAGACGTGATAAAGTGACGCGTACCGAGCGAAAATTCAAAGTCGATTTCCTCGAAAACAAAGCCTCAAACGAAAAATTTTTATTCTATATTTTCGACTTCTTTTTTCGCGTAGAATCACCCCCTTTCAGCTTGTACCACCAGTTACCAACCACTCTGTATACTTGGATTTAATAAGAGCAGGTGAATAACCTTCGTGCTGTCTTCTGTGCGCATCGATGCATGTCATCGAATTCACGTAACCATGGATGATTATATTAAAATTAATTGCGTGCGACCGTTTCACGTTATCTTCTGTATTAAGTTTATCGTGACCAGCTTCGTGTTTCAGTTTTCTGGGTCGGTCAGTCCACGCGAGTCAATGGTCTTCGATCGAATTTTCATAAAGCTTGTATCGGTACAATTGTCACGTTTCATGTCGATGCTCGGTATCCAACGAACCAAGTGTCTTCGATCGATTACATTTACTCGTATGCGTTGCTTCTGCTTACACGAAATTTCCATTTAAAAAGAAACGCGCGATGAATAGATCGACCAGCTTAATTTTATTTCGTCCTGGTTCGTTGCACTTCGTCGTATTTCGTTAGCCACCTTCGAACCAATCTTTACGAACAAAGAAGAAAGCCATTTATATTTTTGTCGTATTAAGGAAGAAATTTAAATTTTTTCATATTATAACGAAGCAATTTTTTAGCATTTTTTATAATTACAATTATATTTTTTTAAAATATCGATGCAAAAATGTATAAATAAGAAATTTCATGTAAATTTATGTGTAGGAGAATTATGCATGAGATGCTGTATGAAAAGTTGATACTGTACCTAAACTCTACAACCAAAATGGAGAGTACGTAATTAAAATTGTTGATGAATAATATTTTAGGGAATATCATTGTATCGTCGAGAATTATGCTTTAAAAAATGTTGCTGCATAAATGTGTTATTATGAAACTTCATTTAGATATAATTTGAAAATTACTATATGAACCAATTTTGAACATAGATTTTGAAACATTGAGTTTAGGTAGAATGTCAAATAACATAAAATTATTATATAAGTGTAGATTAAATAAAAAATATGTATTAAACATGTGTTAAATTTTTTATTTTACATCATACATTTTCGTATGTTAAATTATTAAATTACTATATTAAATCATTGCTGCGATATTTAACTTGGCTGCGACACAGCTCTCATATTTTCCTCAGAATTGCAATTTTGCAGGGTACATATTTTTAAGAAACTTCTATGCAGGTCGATAAACATTCGTGATGAGTTTAATATCGTAGGACACGGACCTAGAAAATCTGTCTCGAGACAGATCCCAGTTTATTGCATAACGCGGCAATAGACCCCAAGAGTGTCTGACAAACTGTATCATAGCACTGTACATATCAACTGTAACACAACTGTATTCGTGCGTATCGCGTAGATTTGATATCTTCAAGTTACACGTTATATTTTCTTATTTCTTCATTTCTTGATAAATTTTAATTTACCAAAACGTGCCAAATTTTTATCAAATTTCTGTTTCCTTGTCTTGAACTTTAACAATTTTAAGTTTCAATATCTAACTGTATATTTTGAAAACCTTTTCTATTCGTCAAAGTAGAATTGTAATTTTTCTCTTTTATTAAGACAATTTAAATCTTCACGGAAGATTCTCTTGCAGTAAACAAATTATTATCACAATTGAGAGGCTCGTAACAAATACGACCCTTGCCGAAATTTTCAGC
The DNA here is from genome assembly GCF_000188095.3 of Bombus impatiens. Classification (NCBI taxonomy): domain Eukaryota; kingdom Metazoa; phylum Arthropoda; class Insecta; order Hymenoptera; family Apidae; genus Bombus; species Bombus impatiens. The sequence continues at coordinate 162,365 of NT_176778.1, read as the reverse complement.
CTCTTAGACAACAATGCGTTCCAGCAATCAGATTTTTATCAATTCAAAAAATTATTTTTAAAAAATTATAAAAAATATAGTGTATCTTGATTCATAGATTGATCACAGATTATTCCTTCGCTTTCCCGGAAAGCAACATAAACAAGGATCGTGTTTTGTTTTTCGTTTTTGATCGTATTTGATAGAAATATCTTTACCTTTGTGCACAACCACTGGGTTGCTTTGAAGCACGCGTAATCTAAAAATCCACATTTCCCAACCGTCACGGTTACACAGTCGATGGTCAGGAAACTTTTTCAATGTTACATATGCTATTCCCGTATCTGTAGGGAAGTAAGTATAACGCTAGCATATGATCGATCAAAGGAGTAAAAATGTTTTACGGTCGCTTAGATATTTTCGCGGTGCATATATTTTGAAGGTGTGAAATGCGCGGAGCTTCGATCATTCAAGTTATGCATTTCTATGGAATGTCACCGTACTACAGTTTCCATATCGATCATTTTTGCCCGACAAGTTTATAAAAGGCATATGAATTGATAAAATGTTGTATAAAAACTGGAATACACAACGTGAGTGCCAGAAAGCGATTCTAAAAATGAAAAAGAAAGATGATCGAAATTACATTCGTTGATAAAAACGTTCATAAAGCAATTAAATTCGGGTTTTATTAATTTTTCCGCAAACGTATGTCAGCAGTAAATGTCTTGTTACTTTTTTATACATTTAAATTAGCTTTAGATCGTACTAGCAGAATCAAGAAATTTCAAAGTTTTCTACAATACACGTACAAATTTTCTATAGCACCTGCGTGTACAAATACATTCGTGAATCATTTTATCAATGTCTATAGAAAGATATTGAAAATGATTGAAAACGAAACTCCAATATTGACCTCCATAAATTGTCGTTAACTGGTCATATCAGTCCCATAATGCTACCCACTCGATCGCTTGGTGTATTTCATCGAAGGTATATATAGACGAACAGTATTTCGCGATAGTGTTGCAATGGCGTAGAGAACGTCTCATCTTAATAACAACGAAGCATTACCATTATTGTGTAACGCTTACGACACCCACTTGCGGTTATCCTCCAGCCTACTATTTTATTTGCACACAACAGGGTGAAACGACGGTCGACCACGCCAGCACACGCAATCTGCGAACACGCATGATACCAACTGACGACGTTTCTCCCCTTTTTTAGTTCTCTCTCCGTGCAATAGTCGCGCAGATAACACGATGAAGATAACGGCCTGCTATTTCCGTAATTGGGTCTGCAAGGGAATGCGACACGACCCGATTGTACATACGTTCGACGAAGCAATGCGACAAAAGAAACGTTGAAAGGGGAGGAATAACGGGAAAACACGTCAACGAAGAAATTATCGAAGAAAAATTGCCTGTAATTCCGATCGTGTGAATGTTATGCGTATTGGAAACTTTATCGCGTAAATCAAGATTGAAGCCGAGTTCACGATCCTTTCAAGGCAGTGCTTCCCAATCTTCCTTCAATTTCGTCTCCCTTTGTCATAGTTCCGGTTAGGTTCCATTTCTTCGATTGTATTTATAAAAATACGAATTTTCATAAACATCTGTAATCCATTTATAATATTAGTTCGAACGTCTGTTTTACGATAATTTGTCAATTAATAATATTAATAAATTGACAATAATGTTTCGTCCAATAGGATAAACATCAGCATTCTCGTCGTGATGTCGTACATTATTTCTACGTGCTTTGCGTTATCTTATTCGTTTGTATGTTCATTCCTTTTGTTTAGTTGTGCAATAAAAACATCGGAGAAGGAAATGAAGCGATGAAAAATAGAACCTACTTCTAACTAGGTCTACTTCGAACTCTAGATCTAACGTAGGCTCTACATTTAATGACATGATGGGCAAATGATGGTTGAAAAAGTGGACGAAGACATCGCAAAACTTGGAAGATCGATTATTGTGTCAAAAATAGATATTTTTGTTTGATTGCCGGAATTAACATCGTGTGTTGTAAATTGAGCTTAACTAGCACTTTAAAGGGCCAATTAAATGGTCAATTGCGGAGTACATCTGCTATTAGATGTTTGATATCTATTTAAAACTGTAACTCCGTGGATAATGATTACAATGGGCGATGTCAGTTGACGTAAAAAAGAAATCATTACAAATGGTAGCTGTCTTAATGTTAGATCGATACATTGCATTACTCAGCAAAGTAGTCTTTTTTCTAGTGCTTTCCTTCTGTAAAATATTTATCGTTGTCTGGTTTGTAACTACGCATACGTGATACGGCATAGCTAATTTTCGATTCTTCCTCTGAAACTTCTTTTTGTATCTAGTACTGTCAGATATACATTCTTTTAAAGGAAACTTCAGGTAATCGTTACGAAAAAATCTAACGTAAAACTTATAAGCATTATAATTCTTTGATAAGTATATATCCATAAAAGTTACAGCCGTAAAAAGTTGGTTCATATCTCTGTTATTTTCATGGTTCGCGGGACAATATTTTGCTGAACAACCAAGATTTTTCACAGTTTTCTTCGTCGCAGCTTACGTTCAACTGGATTTGCACAAGGTATTACTTCTATATCCGCCCCACGCATAACTTTCCCGATAAGACCAAATGATCTTAAGTTAAAATCTAACTCTTAACGTAATCTAAAACAAAAGTCGCGTATTTCACTAAAATTATTAACTTGGATTAAAACTTAAATCAAAAGTTGTACAATTTATATTAACTTGTGGCGGTGTGACATCTTGCTAATTAATTTCTTTTATAGAAACAACGTATTCATATGAAATATCTTCTTATATCGTTTCCCACGGTTTTCACGTGCTATAAATTTTTACCCTTCGTACATTTTATAACGACGTTTTAATATTATTATCAAACATTAACATCGCAAAATATTTTAATCGAAAGAAGCGAATTGACGTGAAACTATTTTTCCGCGTGTTGCAATATCGTAAAACCTTGACATTTAAATACTGGGCCAGAGTTTCGTGGGAGGGAAATAATCTCCTTAATGAAATTGGTCCATCGAATTTATACGCCTTTATCTTGTCACGTTATTTCAGTTCCGTTGACTTTAATTAACAATCGTGCACGAAACTTCGTACGATAAAATCCTTAAATAACCCGCCAATTTATTTCTATGGTTATATTAAATAATCGATTAGCTTACAAATAAGAAATTTGAATTTACGTATTCAATAAATTTATGCATATACAAATCGCGAACTGTCAAGTGAAGTAAAACCTGCAATATCTTTTATTAAAATACTATACACACGATCAATTTAATATTAATCCATTCTGCGATATGTTCGTTTGTATCATTCGTGCATTTCCAATAATTCATGCCGTGTCTAATCCCTTCTACGTCCACATATGTGTTCGATCGGCACATAAATTATATTCGTACGTGATCGTAACAAACGGCTGCGTAAACTATCCATTTCTCATCGAAATGCAATAAAGAGACTAAGAATAGAGAGAAATGCATCGAGGAAAGCGAACGAAGTTCGTTGTGAAACTATAATTCAGTCAATGCAGTGCAAGGTTGCGGGGTTTTATTTATCTGTATCGACATGTTACTAGTTTCTATTTATAGAACGCGAAGACACACGTATATAATTAACCTATACGAAACAGACGATGAATGCACATTCGCAGAAAAGAATAATCGCTCTACTGAAAAATTAATCACGTGAGTCGTTACGGTCGATCGTGTCGCATTTTTATTTCTTCCGCCCTTTACTTTTCAATCATTAGAAATATATTTGTCGATTTTGATGGTTGTTATTTCTTCGATATTTATTTATTCGTTATTTCGTCGATTTCTTTTATAAGCAGAAAGTGACAAATTTTAATACAAAATTGTATTTATTAAATTAAATATTATATTATATAGATATGAAAAGATACGATAAAAGATCGTACGATACTCGCGCTGCTATCAGATTATCATTGCAACTTCTAATATTATGTCTTTCAATTTATACATACGCCATATGTGAGTCATCCACATTTTTAACTTATACACATATATTATTCATAGGTATTCATATATAATTCAAAATTCTGTGGTCTCACGTCTTTTAGCTCGTTAAACGATCGATATTTTTGAATCTACTCGATGCATCGAGGATGAGCAACTATCCTTCCTTCTTTCATTAAGCAATTTAAATCTCTACGTAGAGATTATCCTGCAAAGCACCATACTTTATAAGTTACCAAGTAAATTATAGTTTCAAATACAGTATAATTACATTTACAATACATCATTTTCGTATACTGTTAGGATACAATTTTTAAAAAACGATTAAGTAATATTATATATAGTTAAAGGTTTGAAACGAAACTATTGAGACATTGTTGAGCTATATATAGGCAAATAATAGTTTATCGGATTTCTATTGATATCTGACACTAAATTCTCTTACGGTATTCAACTCAGTTGCTTATCTTCTCATCTTCGAAGTTCTTTGTTTATATTAGGTTGTCCGAAAAGTTTCTTTCCTTTTATGAGGAAATAATAGACGCACTTGCCTATCTTCGCATCTTCGAAGTTCTTTGTTTATATTAGGTTGTCCGAAAAGTTTCTTCCCTTTACGAGGAAATAATAGACGCACAACGTTTTTTGTTTTATATTATTATTAATTATTATTATTAATTTTGTTTTATATAATATTAATTGTCGAATTAGGTACGATCCATTTTATTCTGTTGAGATAAATACCGCGACATTTCACAGATTTCACTTTTGTATGAAGACGAACTGTTGTAAAAAAACACGTTTGCGAAAGGAAGATACTTTCCGGGAAACCTAATAATATTTTCTCTTAGATTTAGTTCCTGATCTAGATCGTTTACACGTTACAATTTGCCTGTTTGCAAAGTTTTCACGCGTACAAAAGTTTGATGAATGCAATTCAACGGTCGGCTGCATGCTGTTTCTGCCAGCGAATCATATGATCGTTTATCCGGCGGACACGACACTGAAACGTGTAAATTCAGCGCGCGATATAATTTAATCATGAGAAACGTGTGGATATCGAAACACGATATTTTATATCTGGATAAAACGTCTCTTTGTGTACCGATCGTTTAATTGCATAACTGAATCTTGCGTCCTGTACGTTCGTCGTGTGCGAACGTTGATTTCCGCCGATTAACAGTCATGTTCATTCAGCTCTATTTGTCCAGAATCGCGCGGTGGAAAAATATTTTCACGGGTATCTGAAAGTGTACGTTTTGCCCGGTTTTGTTTTCACGTTCGTTGATTTCATTTCACCGAACAATGTTTGCAGAAAGATTTTCCATCGTCAGGTATACGGTAAATTAATTTCTGTCGATTTAATCGTTTGACATATCGTTTGTAGAATATTTCGACTTTTACTGTTTGACCGTTTCAACCCTTTGACGTTTGAACTATACGCGTAACTTTCCTTTATCACAAATTTTCTTCCAGACATTTAGAAACAAATCAAATAACATGCATTTCTATAAAGGTGGCAGCGAATATTTTGACTTCTCCTCTTTACTTCCTCAACGGATTGAAGACGAGACGGGAATAGAATGTGGCGAATTAATATCGTCATTGCTAAATATTTGCGTAGGCGAGAGCAAATCGATACATTGCCGGGGGGATAACATCGAAGGGAGCAACATAGCTAGAAACTTACTAATTGCAAGTCCTCGGCAAATTCCCAAAAGATGAAACATCGTTTAATTGACAATAGGATGGACGTTCTGTTAATAATTCGACTGTTCTTAATCTAAAAATGGCACGATGGATTGTACCGTAAACTAATACGACTTTCGTACGTAATAGAAATTTCATTTCGACTTATTTTTAGACCTTAATCCAATGAGGATCAAGTAACAGATTTATCATCATACTTTAAGTTTTATAAAATTGTAGAAATGTGTAAGAAAGAGTGGTGAAAATTCAGCATAACATTAGGCTTTCGTTCAATAGACGTAATGTCAATTATCAGAATGCAAATAACGTAAATCAAGAGAAAAAATTTGCAAATAAAATGTTACGTTAACGCAAAGGGCAATGCTGGCTTTTGAAGTTATATTTTTTACTAGAAATATTTTATACAATTTCGTGCACAAATGTGAAACTAACGAGTTTGACATTTGAATATGATTTTGCACGCGTATCAAATTCTAGTAAACCACTTGTTGCATTGTTTATACCGAAGATTTAATTTACATTTTTATGAACCAAATAAATAATTTTCATGAAAAATAACAAAATGAATTTTTATGGAATGCCAAAGACGAATAGACTCCATAAAATATTGTCAGACATTTTAACACGTTCACATTAACCTGCAAAGCAAGTTAAAGCTGAAATAATAACAAAAGTATTAAATTTTCATTTTTATTGCTATTTCATTTTAATCAATTTTATTTTTAGGTCACTCAAAGACTTCACTGGCAAATACAATAACACGAGTGAGCAGATAAATATTCAGTCAGTCCATCATAGAACAATTTAATTAATTAAATAAAAAACGATTATATGGTAACCTATGACTTACACTTAGTCTCCCTTTTTCGCTTATTCTGTCATCTATATTTCTATAATCTTTTCCATATTGGTCACCGGAATAGTTTACTACTACAAACGTAATAAAAAATATTTAAGTTGCAAATTCTCATATATAAAATTTGAATTAATTTTTTTGTCCGCTTTAAATAACATCATTTTACGTGCTATCCTCACACATCGAGGTCATCTGCCTCTTTTATGATTCTATATTAACACATGATTGGTCTGGCGCATCAATTGGTGCCATAACTGAAGAGGCTTCGCGTGAAACAATTACATTGCGTTCTGTGAATATCGAAAGCGTTTAAGCCTCTGTACAGAATTGCACAACTGCAATGTTCTAGGAAATACGTGATATCATTATACTATAATAATGTAAAACCTGTTTCTTACGTCACTTTTATCGATAAAAAATGAAACAGAAAGAAAGGTTGCTGTTTAAACAAATTCGGAAACATTTATAATCTTTTTTCTTTACAAAAGGAGACGTTCCTTAAGAATATGTTAACGTTTTTGGCTGATCAAATCCTAAAAATTCTTAGAATGTCAAAGAGTTAAACTTCCTGTTCTCGTCACGGACAAGTCATCCAATCTTTACGTTTCCATCGTCCACGAACGTTATTCTTAGCTTTACGCAGAATTTAATTCCCCTATCCAAACACAGCACCGATTCCAAACCACAAATCAAACCCCCAAATTACTACAACCACGTGGAACAACAGCAGTAAAATTGCTGGCCGATCCTCGAATGTAGTTTCTCGAAGTTGCTCGCATCCTTGGAGCGTTGCTCGCAGCGATGGTCAGTACACGAGGGTAACGTCGTTACTCAATCGAAACGGTACACGGTGAACGGAAAGTTGTCGCATAGTGGGTCATTCCCAGGCGATCGATGTTACTGCAGGTAGAAGCGATCGACGGCTAAACAAGCTACGAGCATACGGTTCGCAGGTTGCATAATTCATGCAGCGCCACGATACAGGATAGGATGCTCAGTCGGCGTGTACCGCGGAACCACGCTCGTTCGAATTTCCTGTCGATACATAAAAGCATTTACGATCGTCAGGTGGCTCGTAAATATCGCCGCGGGACGCGTATGACGTATCGTCCATCGACTGCACCCTACCGATTCGAGATATCTGCAAGAAACGTTGAACGGTAGGATGGAACACCGATCGATATTCCGGGGAATTGAATGGAGTTTGTTAATACGATGGCCTGCGATTGATTTCGTCGATTTCGTGATCAGCCAGGGTGGAGAGAGCATGGCCTACTCACCGATAGCACGGAAGAACATGGAATTGATAGCTTTCAGGAAAATCGAGAAAACTTTATTAATCACGCGACTCTTTCTATTTGCAGATAAGAGCGATTGTGGTTTTAAAATTTCAACGTTGAACGGACCCACTTCGAGTCACGTGACTAAGGCACCTTCGCAGGTGAAATTTGCATCCACCTTCAATTATTTCTCTCTTATACACGTTAATTAATATTAATCATTGTACTTATACGATATCCAATGATCGGTTGCCAGAGATCGGATCAGAGACCAGAATTAGATCAAAGAATTTCATCTGAAATCACATGAGACGTATTTTATTTTTCATGTGGAAGTATCAGAATTTCGATATGTCCAAATTCAGCGTTAATACGCGTATATCGAGTAAATTTTCAAGATATTTTTTTCTTCAAAACAAAGCCACAAATATAGAAACTTTATTCTACATTTTCCATTTATTCTTTTTTATGACAAATTATTATGCCACCAGTTACCGAACACCCTGTACATTGACGATAATTTGAGAACGTTCAAATACTTATGGACGATGGGATCGGATACTTGTACATAAGGATCGCAAGCGATGCTTTCGAGGAAAGACGGAACATCGAGCAGCAGCTTACGAGTCGTGACGTCCCATCTATCCGACGCGACGGTAGCACGGCTTATGCGGTAGTTTGCGTGACGTGCCCCGATGTACAGCGTTCCTTTACCTCGGGGGTATTAGCAACCGTTAGCGCGACGACTTTACGGGCCGTTAATACCTGGCGAATCTTACGTGCAACCAGGGAAAGCCGGGTTATTACCACGATGTTGCACGAAACCTTTCTATCTCTCTCTTTCTCTTAGACCGTTCTTCGCCCCCACTGTTACAGACTACGTAAAAGCACTGCGGAACAGCGAGCCGCGCTTTTGAGTTTATCGAGAATCCGTCCGTTACGGGAGCAACGTCTTTTCGGTCGGAGATTATTATGCAACGTGTCGTTTAGAATAACAAATTTAGGTTAAAAGCTACTCCTCTTGGCGCAGGTAAAGCAAGACAAGGGAAACATGTGATTGAGTTTTGCGAGTAAAATGAGTTGGGACGTTTTATTAATTTTTATCCATATTGGTACAAAACAACAGAATTTAAAATTCTGGTAAAATAAAAGGTTTCTTTTTTATTCGTATTACGAATTATTGTATTAAAATGAATGAAAATGAAACGCAGTGAGATCTATGAATTATAGGTTTAATTATGTTACAGAGTACATGAAACCTAGCACCTGTAGACGCCTATGAGAATTACATTGTTAACTCTTAACTGATACGGTGAAATCAAATTTTAATATCAACTTATAATTATAACATTTAACTTTTTGCTTTTGTACGTGGGAAGTCCTCATGGACACTTCGCTGTTGCTAATAATCGGGTAACAGCAGAGTAGTATCGGACTCCTACCGACTAAAACTCCACGATGGCCATTCTACGCGTATGACAGGAGTGCTTCAGGAACCTCTTATGAATTATCTCCTGTTGCACCTCTTTCTCTAAAATTCTCCGTCTGTTAGGGCGTTAGGGGGGCCATTGCCCCTAGCGCTATCGCCCCTTCTAGTCGTGGTCCGTTGGGACGACGATGAAGCGGCTCTAGGCCGCCTGACTGGCATCCTCCTCCATCGTCTAATTATAAGATTTAACTTAATCGAAGATTAACGGGACTTCGCGATATGCGTTCTTTAGAATAAAATTGTAACAATGTTTATAATCTTCGTGGTATTTTAGAGCCTCAGAGTAACGGTTAAAGGTTAAAGTAACTCGTAAGTTAACTTTGTGATTGAGAATCTACGTGATTCCTTGGTTTGGCTGTAAGAGCTGATAGAATGAAATAACGTTTGATCGAAAGATTCTAGACTTGGGCAAAAGGAGAGTTTAGGAGAGGAGTTGAGCGATTGTCGAGGGCGAGAATAAACGGGCTGCATGCAAGTTCAGGAAATTGTCAAAAGACCGGTAGTTTTACGCTTCTGCCTGTACTTATAGTCACCGGAAATAAATGTTCAACGAGAAAATGAAGATGTAAAAATAGCTTCCTAGGTAAAAGTACTTTTGAAATTTGAAGCGTATATTTTTTGAAAGTTTGCGTTCTTTGTTTGTCTATGAAAATTTCCCCCGCGCAAATGGGAAACTTCTGTTTCGTTAATTACATTCGTAATAATCCGGAGTTTCGTTAACGTATTAAATTAGTTCTAAGAATAGAAAATGTATTTGTCTTATAGAATTTTACTGTATGGTATTTTATTTATTTTTAAAGTAAAAACATTTTTAATTGAAGCTTTCAAAGTGATACGTTTGCGTTGCTATAGTGACAAAGTCAAACCAACTAAACGGTTAATTGTTTTGTCGAATTCACCTGTCGAAACGCAGAAATTTATTTGCTTTAACATCAAAGTTTATGATTCGACGACGCGTTTGTTAGTGACAGGTTTTGATTTTGAATAAATACGCGGAAATTCAAGTTCGCAGCCAAAAACGATAGCTGATTTTCAATGCGCTGAATATCTTATTCATTTTCTATATTTAATCCTTATATTTCAATGAAATATTCCGTTTCTTCCAAATATTATTTAACCATTAAAGATACTGTAAAAAGCATTTTATTTGAAAAAAAAGGAATCCAAGTAAATCAGCGAATGTCAAGTTCGATTATATGTAATAAAATCTATTTTAATGTTCCAATAGAAACTGAATCGTATGGTACTTATAAACCCGCAAAATGTAATATATCGCTGATAAATTCCGCTACGTAATACTACGTTACATAGTAATACGAAAAGCTCATTGTTGTGTCTTTTTGAAAGTGGAGTCAGACTAAGTATCCTCGTGCCCGGTAATGAGCAATAAACGTCATATAAACCGTGAAATTACTGTCAGCAGAGAATTCAAAGACTAATGAAAATGAGTTTCTAGAAATTTCTGTGGTCGAATAAATGTGAATAGTGTTGAACAGGCGAACAGTGGGATCGTCATTGTGTTTCGAACATCGCGTGGTAATTTCATTAGCAGAGTTGGAAGTCTTAAACGGTTTCGTTTATTAATTGGTGAAGTTAAATGAAGAATTAAGGGCGCAACGAAGATCTGCAGGAGAAATAAAGTTTCTTGTAATCTCTTCGAATTAGTTCGAATAATCTTGTTTGCAGATTAACTTTTATCTTTCATGAAATATTTCAACAATTCTTTCTTATTGTAGCTGTCGTATACAATTTTACTTCGGTTTGGTTATATTTCGAATGAATTTCGCAGTATTTGAAAATAAGGAAGACTTACGGAATTTGCCTGATCAAAAAGGCCTCATATATAGCACAATGTAACTGAGCTAGCCACGAAAACAGCAAACAAACAGTAAACAAACGTGAGCTCTAAAGTCAACAACTTGAGCTGATTCTAATTCAGTTTAGGGAATGAACACGGTCGTTAGAGCAATTTAATTCTGAATATCGAGGAGTAATTTTAGTCTTTCGAACGTGTTTGAATTTCTTCAGGGGATTTTTCACCCCTTGTTTGTTTGTTGAGTTTTCTTTTCATGTTAACTCTATTATCACATTATTTTTAACCATCGAAAACAATATCTTTTTTTACTTTTCTTTATTGATTCGTTGATCCTCAAAATATTAAAGAAATGAACGCGCAAACATGATTTATTTGGTTATTTACTTTAAGAGTTAATTTTATCGTTGATTTCATCGTTAATTTCATCAATATACTTTAAGAAATTCATTCTCCCAGCCAATACTCGAACTTTCTTTCTGGATTTCGAAGAAGACGTGCTTCTCGTCTCGAAATTTTGCGACGCGACGATCGGATCGAGTATAGCGTTGGTTGAAGGGAATAGAGACAAACAAGCTGCGACAAACACGGAGATCGGAAGCAGGAAGACGAAGAGAATGGACCGGGGACGAGAATGTTCCCCTCAATTTATATAAATTGCTCCGAGTGGCGTTTCGGGTTCAAGTAACGAGGTACAATTCCGTAGCTGGACGAGTATTTCCTTCCTGAAGTGGAAAATCCATTATGTGGTCAGCCGTCGAGCTGACCGAAGGGAAAGTAGACGATACGTAGACATCTATAAACGTTATCTCATTAGACAATGTTTCGGTGTTGATGCTGATGGGTAGAAATGATTATCGCCTCCTTCCAACGATATATCTTTTGTTTAGGAAGATTTTTGTCTGATAAAAAGTAAAAATTATTGACGTCTTAAACGTATGACATAATATGACATCATCACAGGTGAACATAAAATATATAAAGCCCGAAGTGAAGGTTAAAAACTCGTTATTCTGTTTTGCAACTTTGTGTTATAGACGTAGGTACATACTTTTCTAATTTTGTTGCATAACAATAAACTTACCAGTAGTAAGCAGTAAAAATGTCTAGAAAAGTATGTACCTACGTTTCTACCTTCAATTCGGACTTTGTATATTTTATGTTCACTTGTGGTGATGTAATAATAATATTTTTTATGTACGCGGATTGAACGATTGTTAAAAGGTCTAATAATTTATTCGAAGGTAGCTAAATATTTGCGACGAAAACCCCCATCTTACTGAACGCAGTAAGACATAGATAATACATAAAATTACTAGAAAAAGTTCCCGGAACTCGTTACTGTGAATTGACCTTTTAGCGAGGACCGAAACGGGAGCGTAGTCATTAATTTCGTTAAAACGAAGAAGTTTCCCCTTTCCTTTGATTGCCAGGACTGTGTGTGCCACGTGCTAATATCCGATTTCTCCTGCTACATTTTAGAAACTGTATAAGTTTTATTTCTTAATACTCGTACATAAAGAATTAAAAAAAGTTCTTTGAAGTTCCATTTGCACAGCTTGTTATTGCATATAAAATATCGCAACACGTACCTAATTTTCGAAAATGAATTGCACATATGATATAAAAACTTGATTTGTCAAAGACGTATTCGTCAAATTAACGTCCGTTGATATTTTTGACACTTAGAAGTAACAATTTTTAAGGAAGACACCTTGTACAGTATTTCATTTTAAATTAAAAATATGTATCTTTTTTTTTAAGGCAATTCTTTCAAAAATGCAATATTATTATCTTAATTCATTAAAAGTAAAACCAATAGGAGATAATATAACTTTTTAAATAAATTCTAATTGATCAATTTTCGCTATTGGATAACATTGTCAAGGACGATACATAACTGGAAATGCGAAATAAAAAGTGAATGTAAACGTCTGCGAACTAGAAGATCGAGAAATGAGGTTCGCAAGTCTGAATATTTCAGCTTAAGATCAAAGGGACTGATTCGTTGACGATTGCATCGGAATTTTAGAAATCACTCGCGCATGCAGATTAGTCCTATTGGTTGCGAATCAATTCGGCGACTCCAATTATACTGGAAATGTCAACGCTCTAAATTCTCTAACCACATTTTAATTAAATATCGACAAATGGACTTTGAGCTACTGGAATGCTGCATTTGGATGATTAGTTTACGGTTTACCTATTCAAAGTGGTTGGATCTCCCACCATTAAAAAGTGAGACGGACCAAGGTATGCACGCATTTAATTTCAGATTCTCGCTATTTAGGAGTTAACTAACTAAATAATTTATGAGGTGGATAGAGCATTTAGAAAGAAATATGACACAGCTTTAATCGCTGTTTTCGCTGTTATTTTTACATCATCTATTTGAATAAAATACACACATATATATGTATGTATATCGACACAGTGAAGACAAAAGTATTCGCACAGTACCTTCGTTTCTGATTGTATGTTATTTAAGAACTTTTTTCGTACAATGATACGTTTAATTATCTGTTTGTAATAATATTGTAGTAATAATATTTGAGCTACTTAAGCACTTTATCGATTTTAAGCTTTGACAACGTTGTACGGTGATTTTAACCGTGTCCTAAACATATTAGGATACGTGTCCAGTCAATAATATAATATTATGCCTATAATAATATTTTAATTGAAAAATGTATAACAGATATGTAAGAAAACTTTTGTCCTGAACAGTACAGGAAACGATAAATCTCTACAAATTATTCTCCCATTTCGAATATGAACAGGATGTTCATACGGACAGTGGTATGGCCAGCAAAATAGCTGCTAATATCCACTTTAAACGAAAGCATTATAATATAAAGTCACAACATTCGCCTCAAAAACAAATAACTCATATACTTCCACGTAAACGGTCAGCCCTCTCGGCATCGATCGCCATCAAAAATTTATCAAGCCACCATCCTCGTTATTCACATTCAGGCAAAAAACAAAGAAATAGCCGATATACCTAACGAACGATTTATTCGCACTTTCACGCCGTCACCGTCCAAACGTTATCTTCATCGTTCTGTCAAGCTCCTTATCCGTCCCGCGAACAATAAGAAAAAAAAGTTGTCGTTGCCCAACCGATAAATCAAGCGAACGGCACGATAGAAAATGTATATGGATGGCTAAAAAAATAAACGATAAAATTGATCACTATGGCTACGAAGAAATTATAACGCACAGTCATTGATATTCACGAATAGTTTATCTGTTTGTCATCTTCTTCCATATCTACTATTCGCGAATGTGTTCACGAAATATACATTTTTGAAACCGAAATTTTTACGACCAAAAGCTAATAGAAATAATATATTAATCGATATTTTCGAGCAAATTACTAATAATTCTTGAATTAAACACGAATCGAGCTAGTGTAACAGATTCGAAATAATATCATATTCATTCGTAAAAACGAAAATTTAATAGGTGGACTTTTACACAATGCAGAATATGTGTTAGAACTTTTGATACAATGGTAGGAAATATTGTGTATAGGCAAATCGTTTAAGCGTCCATAACTCTCTTTTGCTTTGCGCAGTCTAATAATTACCTGTCAAACTATTCCAAAACTAAATAACACCAAACTAACTGAGCTCGATAGTATTTAAAAATAGGTCGTCGCTGACATATAATAAAATAAACATCTCGTGAATTTAATATAAGCAAAGTTTGAAAAAACATCGCAAAATCGTCATAAAAAGTTTGCGAACATCTTGCGAACGGTGTTTTGAGTACGCGCCTTTAAGCCGCCTTCAATTCGCTATGATATCACACATGACTGACTAATCCGGATTCGTTCGCCTGAGGATATCCGATGTCCGATGCATCACGCGGTGCAATCTAACTGAAAGTTTCGGCACAAAGGTAGTGCACGTTCACGAACGAAAGCGTGCAACGGCGCACGAGCTTTCCGTTTCCGATTTCGCGCGTGCTCACACACGTTTTCTCTGGGCATATTTCACATGGTTAGTCACACCCATACCTCAACCAATAGATCTTGTCAGGAACTTTTGCTGTAATTTTGCACGTGAGAATCAGACTAACGTAAGCAGTTTTTTCAAGTTAAATTATATATACATTATAGCACTAGCACGATAAGTTAGCGATATTAGTGTATTTGTGCTACTTATAAGTTTGTAAATTTCTTAAATAAAGAGTTTGTAAATTAATTCGATCGTGCAGAAGATCCTTGGTGCAATTTGATCAATAAATTCGTTCTTATACGTTCAAAGTTACAATACTTTTAAAAAAACGTTTCATTGCTGTTAATACTTAATCATCTTGCCATAAGTGGGACCAGGTATCCTGTTAAAGTTAGAACGAAACACAAAGTATGCCCGTATCGCTATCGCTCGTAATATATGGGTTCAGTAGCGATATTGATTAACTCCATAAATTGAAAAGCAGAAAAATGTTAGTTACAAATATTTCTTAAAACTTACCTGAAAGCTTGCGATTTATATCGCCTGCAACGAATAAACTTATGAAATGGAAGTAACTGAGTTGTTTATTTCTAGAAGTTAGACACTAATCACCTACTCGGCTAATGAAGCTGAAAAATTTATAGAAGGTGGAGTCGATGAGTTCGCCTATCTTTCTGATGGTCTCGTAAAACCATTAAAAAAAAAAGTAGAAAGATTCTGACATTGAAATAAGCGAAATATCGAGAATACAAAAGTTGACAAGGTAGATGTTTAAATGCATCGAAATGAAGTGCTGAATGTACGAGATTAAACCTGTAACTGGTACAATTTGCATAATGCTGTAAATGATGAGTTTGGCCGAGAGTGAAGCTATTTTGACGTAGGTGTCTAATGAATTATTCAAATTTTGACACCGTGCGTATAGCTGAAATCTGTGGATCGCTTCGAGATTGAACGAAATTGAATCGACTGAAGCATATATCAAAGCTGAATCTGGTGTAAGAGATAGTTCCATCTGGATGGTCAACTTTCACGATACTTTTGTATTTTAAATAATTGAATATATGAGATATTAAAAAGTGTATGATACGAAAAATTGTAATTGATATGAAAATTGATATCATCGAGAGTTTTAATTTCGCGAAGCTTCAACGGTGCTATAATAAATATGTCCTCGACAACGTCGTGCTAGTTGACAAATCCTCGAGGACGCTTTCAAGGAAATGGAACCTCCTCCGAGACCCTCCAAAATGTCAGTTATAGGTTTGTAAGCGAGTGAAACATACGATAACCAATACAGCTTAAGCTATATGGCGAAAATTGTTCTGTCAAATCAATCAGCGTTGGGATTTCGATTGCAAAATAATTACGATTCCTACATTTGTTGTACACTATTGATGTTTATGGATTTATGAGAAATTTAAAGATGTAAAAATGTATAAATTTATGATAGACTTATGATACTTATTAGATGAAACAAATGTGTATTTAAATTACATAGAGACATTCACACGGCTGTTGTTACAATGGTAATTAAATATTATGATCACATAAAATTATAATTTTATTCATATCTCTATCTCATATAATATCATGTCATATTTTGTTTTTTCATTACACATTGTTACAAATTATTCATTATCACGCGCGTTACTCCAAAATTACGTAAGACAAAGGAATTTAACTCTAGTAAAAATCTCAAAAGTGTTTTCAGTAAGAGCTTAAATACATTATGGGCATTGGTAATTGTTATACTATATATTCCTTTACCATGTTATTAACGTCTATACCGTGATATATGTTATATCTATTCATTGTCCCTGTTGCACGCACCACATTCGTAATTTCGTTTTCTGAAATTACGACGTTTTCTTCGTGGCGTTTATCTCTAAGAGATCCATAAGATAATCTCTAAGAAACCATAATCTCGTTAAAAATTAATAATTCAAATAACACAACTGAAATGAGAAGAATATCTAAACTGGAGATATCACAAAACATATTCCAACGATAATTACAATAATCGCATATTCACCTCAGGCAAACAAACGTTGCAAAAGACTCTCAGAGTATTAAACTTCCTGAAAACCTAAACTTCCTGTTTTTTTCAAATGAAGAACTCTCGAAAAGCGGCAAAAAGCCGTAACCCTGCCCCGACTATAACATGGAATTCTTTTCACGCCATCGTTCGCTTGATTACACTCGAAAGTACAACCACGCTCTTGCAGCATGACTCTCCAAGGCACAAAGGTTTCCGCGTGAACATCCCTTGATCGACGATCGATTCAAGAGCCTGTTTCGTGCGAATGGTCGTTGTCGTCGATGTTCATCCAGTGATGACACGCGACGTTGTAAAATCGCGGCGCATCGTTCAACTGACTGAAAAATAACTACCAATCGGAGTTACGTCTCTCGGTGGAAATGATTAGGCTATTAGACGGTCGCTGTTGCAATAGTAATGCGAACCATTTGTCTGGTAGACTGATTTTGATTTAACAAACGATAATAGGAGTGCTGTTGCTTAATAATGAGAACAACCAGCACGCTGCCTCGTGAGAACTTTCGACGCGAATGCGTTTCATAGAAATCCACCGAACTGCGATTGTTCCACGCTGCATTCAACGATATTTCGACTCGTGATTAGCTGAATAAGTTGGATTGGAAAAGTTTACCACTCCCAGAGGAATTGTTTAGCGTTATACGATTTATGAGGATATTAGGAGTCGAAGGAACCTTGCTATAATTTGGTACAGCTAATACTTTTTTACTTATGAAAAAATACTATTCCATAACCTCTTTGCTATAGATTGACCTAGGTCAAGAGATTCATTATTGTCCTGCCTTTAAGGCGTTAAGATATCAAGTTTTGAGATGTGAGAAGATGATATTAAATAAAAATGGCATTAACAATTGCGAGCTTGTGACATCAAACGGATAAAATTGAAAATTTATTAATCTCGATACTGTACATAATACTGGATTTGTTTTCAATAATTAGAATTACTTAACCTATGAAACATCAAGTGGTAATTTTAATTTCTTCTTCTTTACAGAGTTCGTGTTGAATATTACGTGAACGAAAACACGTTCAAGGAACGACTTCAGCTGTACTTCATCAAAAATCAACGTTCGAGTAAGTATACCGAGTATAGTTTTTATATATTTAAGTCAATAACCGATAAATTGATCCTTTAAACTACGTATATGAATAAATTATAAATTCGTAGATATTTCAGAAATATTTCTAACCTTGTTCTTTTCGAAACGTAAAGTTTGATTCCAAAAAGTTTAATCGCAAAAAGATAGTAGTATCATTAATCGGCTGTAAAAGAATCGGAAAAGAATGATAAAGAATCCTCAAAATGTAAAGGATTAAAACATTTGAATTGAAAAATTTATCAAACACCTCACCGATATTTTCATGCAATTGCACAAATAGAAATCAAAATAGTTAAACGCATAAATAGACCATTGGATGAAATAGATGAAATATATTTTATATTGATTTAGCCTATTTGTAAATTTGTGTCCTCTATTCAGATGCATTGATACGTTTCGTATGAAATGCCATGTAATAGCTTATACCGTCATTCGCAGGCAGAGTTCACTGTCGCAGTTTTAAATAGACCTTTCGGTCTAACGCCAGAGTTTCATGTTATAGCGGTACATACGAATATACCTATTGCGCCAATGTCATCTCGTAAATCGTGTTATGTTTTTCACTTTACTTGTAACACAATGCGGAGCATCTAAAACTGATCGATCGCGAACGTGCTTTTATCAGAATAGTCTAAAAATAGTTTAGCTTTAGCTTGTCTTTTCTTCCATTGCTCGTAGTATGAAATATTTTTGTGGAATATTTCATTAATAGAAATATGCTAGTCTCTTCATTCATTGGGCAGAATGTGATCAAATTAATTATTACAATTGTTACGTGTCGATTAACAAAAATTTTCTTTTAGACAATTAGAAATTTCGAAAATTTGAATAGAAGTATAATTTTATTGAATTTCAACGTGATAAATCTCAAAAAATTTTCCGGAGCAGGTATGAATATTTGATTTGTTTGTTCCCAGTTCTCAGAGAAAAGATAATACATATATATAATCCATTCACATATTGGTTCAAGATACCATATTTTGAGCTTACTCTTCTTAACTCGTTCTCTGTGAACATCAAATTGGTTCATGAAAATATCTTCATTAATAACAATATCAACGTCAAGCAATTTGTTAGTGTATTACATTTAAACTGTTACATACTACTACTATTGTTTACTATTTACTTAACTTCAAATACGTAATCAAGTAGACATTTTTTCTCCTTCGACAATTCCGCTTATACGATTACTTCCTTGAAATTACCATGCCATTAACGTTATTAAGATGTAACAGAAAGCATAAAAACACAAATTTTCATTACTGGGTGATTAATTCCCTGTCTGCAAGCAACCATTAATAACGAACTACATCACATGACATATCTTTTTTCGTGGATCTAACTACAATGATTAAGCTAATTGTAAGAAATAAAACAAAATCTTTAATCCTTTTTCTTCAATGGTAATATTTCAGTTCGTGTGATACGAATTCTCATAAGACGTCAAATCTGCAGTGTGTTGCAAGATTATTTGCACAATTGAGAATCTAACAAACGATATGAAATGTAATACGTCTTTTCCCCAGTAAAACAAGCATTCTTTTTACGTTATAACTGTGATGAGTTCCTTCGTACATGTAAATTGAAACTTTTTTTTAATATCTTTTACGATTTTATTATCACAGAATCTTATCTTATATTTCTAAAAAAAAATGATCGAAAAGTTTTTTATTTTATTATTTCTAAATTCTTGTTGAGCTTTCGCCTGTGCAAATAATTCTATGACTCACTATACATTATATTATGTCTGCGACAAAATAAACACTCGACGAATGATGGCAAAAGGTCATTCTGTCTGCATCAACGCGCTCGAAAAGATCGGCAAGCTTTTGATCGTGAAAGAGTTCAGGGTGCTGGAAATTCTTTTTGGAGACATGTTGCTCGTTGCATGCCAGAAACGTAATTTCGGGAATGGCATGCCATCGTGACACCGACAACCATGTAGATGTCTGGCAGCGAGACATAATCTTTTGAAGCTGCTGGCACTAGCAGATAGCGGATGTCGCACCGATATCGTTGCTCGATCTCTCTTGGTATCGATTGTTTGCATCTATCCATATGCCTAACGAAAGATCGATGCTCTGCCATGTTCCACAACGCTACGAAGGGACGATTAAAAACTGTTCTTTGTAGATCGTGAATATCGATACCTTTCCACCTGGGCATTCTTTATCCGTGACAAATTCATTCTACCGATTTTCTCGTACCTTTACCCTATCGCGTGTTGACGTGTCGTGATAAAAGGATTCGACTAAATTGCGCGTTTAAAAGTTAAAATAAATGTTTCACCACTATGGAATTAGAACAATTTTACAGAAGAAAGATATTAAATGGGACTTTTTATAAAGTCAAATCGCACTTTATTATTACTTCCAGTTGTATTTATTTACAATTAATAATGATTATTCGTGTTTCAGGTTTGAGGATACGATTGGCTAACTTGTTCTTCAAGCTACTAACATGCTTCTTATACATATTCAGAGTGATCACCGACAACGATCCAACTTACGCAGCATGGTGAGCTCGATGTTGTTATTTTAATTAACTCTGTGTTAATGTCTGTCAGGCATTTTCAATCGTTAAAAACTTTCTTAAAATTGGAACGATATAAAAAGGATCGTTATGAGTATATGTCGATTTCTCGTTTCAAGTTTATGCTACAGTTTTTCTTAAGACAATTATCCTTTTGCTTGTTGAAGAAATTAATTACTTTTATACGACGAATTCTATATTTTTAATATAATCAATTTTAATTATATCTTAATTATCTCTTGCAAAGATATCAAAATTGTACATTCTTTTCTTTTTCTTGAAAAAAGATTCCTACCAAATATATCTTCAATCAAGTAAAAAAAATTTTAATCAAAATAATTCTACAGTATCACAAACAAAGAAAAGATTTTTTCTATTATCTCATTTTGTTTTAACTTGGTAATGTTTCACTGCAATGCGACGATGAGAAAAAATTTCTGCTCGAAGACGAAGGAAACTATTTCGAGTCCCGATTCGAAATTATGATATTTCGGAGAACGAGCTATCATAGCCGAAAATGAAAGCGAGATTAGACTTCGCGGGTTGATATACCATTTTGCTACTACAAGTATCTGACATTCGCGATATTGTTTAAGTATTTTTAGCCCTCTTACCTTCTTACGGATCTTCAATTTACTTCCACGTTATCTTCTATCTGTCGTGTTACCGAAATTACTTCCTGTACGAAATTACTTATCGTACGTCCTTCGGCGTACAATATCTCTCCACTCTTCCTTCCAACGTTGCATTCCTAACTTCTTTCGTGATCTTTGTTTCTTGAGTTCTCTCTTTACAACAAATAAAAGATTACTAACATTGTTATAACATTGCCTCTATTTTTTAATCTATTCGATATATAATCGGATTATTTCGTCGCATTTAATCTCCAAATTCTCAAATTCCATAGTACAATTAGTCAGATACCATTGCAGTGTGCATTAAGCAGTTTGCCCTGTCGTCATAGTCGACTACCTACTTTCGAAAATTTCCGTGAAATTATAGCGCGTACGCTTTTAAAAAATTTGCTTTGTGCCCGAGTTTCTCTTCATCAGTAGTGCTTTTAAAATCCGGAAAAAAGGCAAATTCCCTTCTTTTTTCTTTCAGTTACGGTTGCACGCCCGGCAACAAAACCGAGTTCCTCGCATCCCAGAATCTTACCGAGGAGGAATTTCAAGAGCACCCGACCATCAACTGGGACGCGATTTTATGGGTGAGAAGGCCATTGGAATTGTGGGTCGTCCAGGTGATCCTGGCAATAGTATCACTTACGGAAGCATTGCTGCTCGCCTATCTGGGTTACAAGGTACGCATCCTTTCATTCCCGGGAAATTTGATTTCACGCATAATACTCGATTATGGGACATGCGGCCGCTCGTCTGAAATATCTCGTTTCTCCATTGTCGCACAGAGACGTACGAATTGTAAATTAGATAGTACCTTTCTTATTTTAATACTTTATTTTAACGTCATTCGATATTTTAAAGAAAATAGCTAATGTAACATACAGTGGCTCATAAAAGTATTAGAACATTAGTAGAAATCTCTTATGAATATATTATGTGTTATACAGAAGATTAAAAAATGTTATTAGTACTGTAAAGACACCCGACTGTCGTGATTATATTGATAAACAAATTGAAACAAATATAAAACTCTATATAGAAATCACAAAATATTTAGTACAAGTATTTATTTCACAGAGATGATACAAATATTTAAAGTATATCAAATTAATTGTACGTTATATTAATGAGCCTCGATTTCAGTAGGACCATCTTCGACGTTTGTGTGTTTTTTACTAAATATATTTGAAATATAGTTGGATATTCAGATTAGAAAATTACCGATAAAAATTATAGTATCTTCCATACTTTAAATGGAATCACTCATTTTCATCAAATAATCCTGATACTATATCTTTCTAAGAATTGGCAAGAACAATTATTACCTTACCTAAAATATATGTAATATGAATGTAGACTTTTAAATCGAATTGCAAATATTTCAAAACATGGTACCTACATTAACATGACCAAACACTTAGCACAATTTTTCATATATTAAACTCTAATAACAAATTTTCACAGAAGAAGCTCGAATAAATACATTAACAGATTTCATTCGACAAAGTACCATTTAGAACCTAATTGACCAGATGCCATCTGCAGAATTACGTTTGTCTGCAGGACATCCGTCGATGAATTTCATTTTCCTTCCGACTTTTTCTGTGCGATAATAAAGCAGCGAGTTATTTTGCACGTCTGGCTTTCGTATATCTCTCTTGGTCGTTTTCCTCTCTATGTGTTTCTCTCTTTTCATTGTCTGCTTATGCATGGTAGTCGGTGTACGCTCGTCTAATCACCAACCGTTCCGCTGTTGGCTGAACGAATTAGACTATATAAAACGGAAGTCGAAGGTTCGCGTTGACTGGCATTGAATAGCGCGGTGTATGTAACCGAAAGTCAGAAAGTTAGAGATGCCAGTTGGCTGACTAGCTAGAAGCTTTTCCAACCAATTTACTGGCTTCATAGAGGGTAGCTTTTTCCTACTTTGCTACGGATTATAATTTTTTTTTTTTTACTCCAGGAAAATTCACAAAGAGCTCTCTCTTTGTTCGGTGACTAAAAACGCTTCCTAGGAAGGAGAGATTTTGCGGCAAGCGCGAAATATTTGATTCTTTATACGTATTCTGACGGAACATTCCTAAGAAGCTCGCTTTTATTTTACGCGTAATAAGAAAGATTCAATTGAGCCGTCTGAAGTCCTCTTGCGTCTCCTTTTCGTTGCTCTCGAGAACATTCCGTTCAGGCAACGAAATTTTCTTTCCACCCGTAAGGATCACTTCCTCGCTGACTATGTGTTTCGCTTTTAAAATTTCAACTTTGCTATAATGGTTATTGCGATTTATTGTATACCTATGTGTATGTATGTATAGTCGGTCACAAAAGTTTACAGTGTCTACATACATCTATTGGATTTGAAATATCATAGCGAAGACAGCTCTGACAATATTTTTAATGTCAAATTTTACGTTAATTGGATGGAGACTCATGTTTAAAAAAAAATAAATAAAAAGAAATAACACATATTAGAAACAAGATACATCAGATTTAATTTTAAGTACAAGACAGATTTAATTTAGCCAAATAATTTGATGAAATGATCATGATTTCTGGTGTAATTTTTTAGTGTAAAAAATTGATTCTCCGTTTCTGTCGATGAATCGGATACATACGATTCAATGAATACACATAGATTTTTTTGACTGACTGTACGTGTTATTTAGATTATACTCGTGATAAATATATTTGTAATAAAAAATTCATGTGATTTTTGTTCTTTTATGTATTCGAGTTTTTCTATTGCAACTAGCACGAAATTTTTAACGCCTCCCTGCTTCTCGCTCAGCTTTCTCGTCGTTCTGCAATTTCGTCCTGATTATTTCTCAACTCGACAAATCGATGACGAGCTATCATATTATAAATGGATAAATATTAGTGTGAAAACGATTGTTCTGGTTTCTAGCCCTGTCAAACTCGATCGAGTTATAAACATCTTGCACACTGAAAGTTTGGGTACGATCCTCGAGAAATATAAAACCAATGCAATTTTACTGGTGCAGTACAAAATTTTGCAAACTTCGGCTCGACTTGACGGTAGTCACAAAACACGTCGGCTTCTATTCAAAAGTTTTTCCTTATTTCGCTTCAAAAGTAAGCCGGGAAATCTGTAGAAGACTTACGAACGCATGAAAGTTCGACTTGAGTAGTTATACCTAAATTCCAATTTCATTTCTGGCTGCGAGCGCTTTTGTCGGAAAAAGATGTTTAAGAAATCGAATATTTTTATTCCATGCCGACCGTTTCGTGGATTTTTCGCGGTCTGATGTGATTTGAATTAGACATATAACATACTTTGCCTTTCAAATTTATGGTATAACACTATTTATAAGTTATATAAGATATTTATTTTCCAAAAGGACATTGTTTAATACATACGCAGTTGTAAAAAGATATTTAGAGTTAGGCAAGCTAAGGATAGTAAGATTTGGGTTAGGTTTAAATTAGGTTCAAAAGTTTGAAGGTTTGCTTTAGGATTCGAAGAAATAAGAAATATATATAATGTGTCACGCAATTAGTGTCAGTTTAAGGTACTTCCTGTACGATTAAAGGCAGAAAACTTGTTTCGTTATGATCTACTTTATTACTGTCACGATACATTTACAAAATTAATTCTTTCTTTCCTAACGAAGGAGGGGAATTCTCGTTTCTTCCAGGATTTTTTTCGCGAAATTGCTTGAGAAATGCAATCTTATTTATACCGATGCCTATTTGTTCAAAAAGATGGATAATATAGACAAGAGCACATACAGTAAGTGTCTAAAGTATAGAGAGATATAAATTATATACAAAGAATATTAGCTGTATGATAGTAAGTTAAAAGTTCAGAGCCATGTTATTAGTCAAAAAGGTAAAATAAAAACATTTCTTTTTTAACTGCATATGCAAAGCACCAAGAAGCACAAAGTATAATTTTAGTAATAAAGGGAGAAAATTCCATTTTGTATATCTGGGTTGCATGGATCGTTACGTCAAAAGAAAGATTACAGCAATAAGAGTTTGAACTTTTATACTATTTAATTTCTTTTTTTATCGCCTTTTCTCAACTTTCAACCGATTCTGCGATACCATTTACTTTTATGTAAGTACGTCTGTTCTACTCTAAATTGCAAATTTAATATAAAAGATTCTGCCAAAGTCATGACTACCGGTCAAACATAGTGTTTAGCAGTGTCCACTAAACCGTTGTATCTTGTATTTCTACTTGTTTAAATGTCGTGAAGTAATAATCATAACCAATTTCTAGAATTACTTGCATGGAAAAACGTTCTTGGTTGACCCACTCAGCTACTAATGTGTCACAGAAATGAAAATAGTGAAACTTTTCATGAGATTCCCTTAGAGATCAAAGGCTTTTTTAATGAAAATGATACCAAGTATGAATTATGGAATTCATATACATATGCCTTTGATGATATTCAAGGAATATTATGACGTATAATAGTAGTTTACTTTCAGACAAATAAATTCAATCGACAGTAATTTGTTTAATCAAACAATAATTAACATCTCCTTCCAATAAATGCAGTTCTACTTTAAATGATAGTGGATCTACGTTATACCCAAAATAACGAATAGGATGGAATCGTACATCACACTTAGTATTCGACATTCTTCGTCTACCCTTCGTTGATATACGAGGCCCAATCCCGAATTTCTTTCTCGTTGATCGATTTTACAATTTATTTAGTTCCAATTCTTCGATAATTGACGTCGATGTTTTTGTTTACCTTGTGTGAAATTCAACAAATAATCCCAACTTACTCTAATATCAGACGAAACACATTAATCATGAAATCGTTACTAATTTTTTAGATAATCCAACACATTATAAATTCTATCAAAATTCATTCGTAAACTTCTTTCTCGTTGATCAATTTTACAATTTATTTAATTCTAATTCTTCGATAATTGACGTCGATGTTTTTGTTTACCTTGTGTGAAATTCAACAAATAATCCCAACTTACTCTAATATCAGACGGAACACATTAATCATGAAATCGTTACTAATTTTTTGGATAATCCAACACATTATAAACTACATAAAAATTCATTCGTAAACTTCACAAGCTTGCCGTGTGAAGACATAAAGCGGAAGCAAGTCGATTACGAAAGTCATAGAAATTACAAAGAAACTCCTAAAACGCAGTTACTGGCATCGTGGCCCGTGAAATTATCGTTCACCGCTGGTGTTGGATTGTAACAAGCCGGTTGCCTTTGCACGTGCAGGATCCTCGATAACATCTCTAACGATGTGTTGCGGTCGCCGATCGGTGGTAGCACGCTATTCGCTAATCGAACATTCCAGCGACCCGATTCGTCACGTTCTAACAACCGACAAACTCGATAACGCTACGTTGATATCATGTAAAACGTGATGATCGAGCTGCTGCTCGTACCTATACGCATTCCGGTTGTAAAATTCCAAAACACATTCCTATAGAGTTCTATGAAACTCTGATACCATACAGAAAATCGTCGATTACGAGAATGAGGAAACAATCTTTTTTTTTTTAGTAGTTTACGTAGATTGTTCTTTTTCTACCCATTTTTCTCTTGTTTCTTCTTTATATTGCTGTCTTCCATCATTTTCATGATTTATCGACGTCATTAAAGGCATAGTCGGTGTTGTTACGTTATTATTATTATTGTTATCGCAGTTATTGTTACCATCGGATATTATTGTCACAGTTTTCAATTTATTCTCTTACGTATGTTCCACCCTGTATGGGAGCGTTTCGCCGATACTACTTGTCATCCCTATTAGCCGCAGTTTCTTTTTAATATTGTCCGTTTTATGGACTGACGCGGCGATTTTAAATCGCGGAGTTATCGTAGTTTGAACAGTTAAACGAGTGTCGCGTCGATATTATATTTCTATTCTACGATTATATTTAAAGTGGTGAGCGTATGAATAGGGAATGCTTGCTCGTAAATTCAAATAATTGCATTATGAGAAGTTTTTCTTTCTTCTTTTCTGTAATATAGGACCTAAAGATATAGTTTGTGTGATCTGGAACGATATAAAGATCAAGTGGTTTCAAAATCTTTATTTCGGTTAATAATTACCAAGTTAAGTTTGACGCATAAATATATCCAACTAGAAATTATTTTCAATAATTCAAATGTAGTTTCAAGACCCTAAACCAAATTGACCAGAAGACAAGTTGAATTCCTTAACTTACGTAACAATTATTTCATCAATTTTAAATAATTATAAGGTAAATATTTAAAAATCTAATATGCAATCTTCTGTCTCATGAAATATTCTAAGGAAATGCTTTTTCTTTATACTCTACAATACAATCTATTCGTATCCTTTCGTGTCCTCCGACACAATGCATTTGCATAGATTCGAACTTTGTATCTGTCTCTGTAAAAAGAAACGAGCAGTACACACACACAAGATTGTACCTTTCGACAAACCACTTTCGTGCGATCGTTACACCTCGCTCGAGGACAATCTGCTTGAAAAGTTCCCAAACAGTGTCGACATGCTCGAAATCGACGAGTGATCTCTCGTATGACGGATTGTCGAGTTAACCGAAACAGTCCGTCAGAAAATAGGATTACCGAGAACCACACAGTTCCACTGCTTTCGATTCTACCTCGGAATTGCGAAGGAGGGCGCGCGCAAGGTCTCTATACTCCAAGTGACAGCGAATGCTCGGATATTATTCGACACACGCGAATACTCCAGAACATATACGCAAACGCTGTATTTTGTTCATGTATATTCGTTCGCGAACACGATTGGTAGTTGTGTATTTGGCCCGTCTCATCGAGGAGAGTTTCACTAAGGCTAATGATGGTTGAGTGGCTTACTGTTTTGTGAGACGATACGTGTTCCTATCTTCTTCATTTAGTCACTAGGAGTCTTAGATCATTAGTTGGATAAAAGTAATTTAAAAGGTGGATATAAGAAAATAGATGTTCGAATAAATTTGCCCTTTAATGCTAAGAATATAATGTAAAACACGAACTTAAATGTTTATATTTAGTAATTCTCTTCGTACTTAGAAAAATTCCAAAAATTTCGTATAAATTAATATCTAGTTTAATTGACAAATAAATAGAAATTATCTTATATAAAAATTTAATAGAACGTTTGAGAACCGATACAAATAGAAATTAAAAGATTGTTTTATAAAGTTACTTTCTAAATATCCAAAAATATAAGTAACAATACGTAAATGCAACTTATTTTAAATTATAAACCCAATTTGTTCACACATTGTTCATTGTTTTAGATATACTTATTCATTGTTAAATAGAAAAAAAAAATTAAGGTCAACGGGTATTTTTATAAAATTACCAATTAACAAAAACTGCCTCATATTCCTAATATTCCCCAATTTCTTTCCGTTCACACACTTAGCTACAATTGTTTAAAGAACGGTGCTTGAACTTCAGAAAAGACCAAATTAGAAACGAAATCAGAATCCCCGTTAAAAGATCTGTCCATTGTTTACAATAAATTTTACTTTGTTAAAACTTCGACGACTGTACGCGAACGATCTTTGAAAAATATTTTTGACACGATTTTCATCTCAGATCCCTTGACATACTCTTCTCGAAAGAGTGTTACATCTCCGCAGCAACGTTTAATAGGATGTTTATGGTTTAGGGCAGCAGCCTTCAGGAAGATACTCCTTTCGTCGCGCGATAGACGTTTTTCTACCATGAAAATTGCATTCGCCTGCTGTTCGTAAATCTCCGGGGATATTAATAATTGCGAAATCCTGCAGGAAAGGTTGATCCAGTTATCGTGTGGGAGCACCGCTGCTAGATTTTTAAAGCTTTGATGAGCTTTCGAGAAAGCTGCTGATTTAGTTCGTAGATACTCCAGACTTAGCTATTTCGTTCCAATTTTATCCGAAGGTCGTTGATTGCGAACGGAAATTAATGTTTATTTATATCTTCCAAACTTTAATATTTTACTATCTCTTGGCTTTTTATTTATACCTACATTCAGATTTTCTTTATCTGTTCCTACATTTAAAATTTTCATTTTCATTTATCAGTTTTCTTATAGATGAGATGCAATCGAATTTTTTTCTCCACCTACATTTAGATTTTCTTTATTTATATCTACACCTAAAATTTGTATTACACTTTACTAGTACTTTTACCAATAGATGAGATGCAAATAGGACTATAGATATCTAGAAAAAATACAGCCCACTGAATCACTTTCGACTAAATCATTAACCTTCCCTCCAATCCCATATTTTGTGAAAAAAACATTGCAAATATTTATTATATCAATTTCTGTCCGTGAAACGTTTGTGTAGAATCTTTATTCTGAATAATTATTATAAAGAATCAGAATTGCTATTCCTACTTATATAATTATTATTGTCTTCTGTTTTTGAAAAGAAAAAGTAGTCTATTATGTATTTCTTATTATTTATTCTTATTGTGTAATTATCTAACAATAATAGATCAAAATATGTTTCAACTGTATGCTTAAAAGTTATATTCGATAAAACAATTAAAAAATTCGATCTGTATGATAATTTTTATTCATCGCTTGTTATCGAATTACAAATTACAGACGAATGACGTACGTCAATGAAACCATTAATCGCCTCATATTCCGATTTTCAACCCACGAATTAAACAGTTTTTAGATTACAACACGTAGAAAGCCGTAATGCATAAAGGAGTCCGTTGTTGCACGAACGTCTCGAGAAGATCGTGTTTTCAACCTTCTTCAAACGTAATATCGCTCGTAAGGGAGTATCAAGAGATCTCTGTCGCGATAAAATTGCTGCTTCCTCACGAATCTCAAAGATATGCGCAGCCCATCGTTCTTGATTGTTTCTTTGATCCCTATTGTTCCAAGAAAGTAGATGCTGTTATGAGTCAAGAAAAGAAAA
Source organism: Bombus impatiens (assembly GCF_000188095.3). Lineage (NCBI taxonomy): Eukaryota > Metazoa > Arthropoda > Insecta > Hymenoptera > Apidae > Bombus > Bombus impatiens. The sequence goes on along the minus strand of NT_176778.1, from coordinate 132,055 downwards.
ACATATTTTGACCGTATCTGAAATTTTGTAACGATACTTTCGGAAAAGAGACTAAAAATAATACTTGAACCGTAATAATATTTGGTATCGAAACATTCTTCGTACATCGTATTTTTGTTTTTGGAATTTTTCATATTTTTGAGTTCAACGGTATTAAATGCGAATAACAAAAAAAAAAGATATTAGGAAAGCTTCAAAATTACAAAATATTATTTTACCTAAAATTTATTAGGCGAAACTATACTAACGCATGTGTGTTATGATTCCACGATAAGATGTTAATTAGATTATTCAAAAAAGAAAAGGAACTTGGTAAAATTTCGTATAATTTTTAATTCATGTAAATAGACGAAACAAAATTTATTCGCGCGTCAGATTTATTTATTAAATAATCTTTAACCAAATATATTCCTTACATCTTCTTTTTTGAACTTTACAAAAGAAAAAAATATAATATACGAAGAAAAAATTCTTACCAAAATTCTTCATCAGACAAGTATATAATTTTTGTATGCTCGTAAGGAAGAAGTTTCATGAAAAAATTCTAATTAACAAACAATTCATATAACGAGTCAAGCTCGAAATAGTCAACGACCAGTTCTCTTTACATTTATTAATAGTTTCTGAGGATGTTTAGCTATTTAATAAACTCAACAAAGTTGTGGAAACACATGTTCATCCTACAATAAGATAAGAATGTTAAATTATACACAGTTTGATACCCTGCATTTGCTTAGAGTCTTACATTTGAGTAAAATTCCCCTTGGTTTACACGGAAATTTCCAACTAGCGTGTTACAACGAGCATAAAGTCTGACGCGAATCGTATTTTGTATTAAATTGTTTCAATTTGGAGCTTTACGACAGCAAAACAGCAGTAAATTTTATAATACCGTGCGGATTTTATCTTTTCTTTTAGTTGCACAAAAGATACTAACGAGCAACATTTATTAAATACCATTTTGTATTTAGTAATTCTTAACTAAGCACAGGAATGAAGATTTTATCGAATTATTTTATTACATGTTTAATGAAGTTAAACATAAAAATTTAATTGGGAAATTTTATAAGTTATAAAGTTTGTACGTTAAGTAATTCATTGAGTTTTGATTGATATAAAGATAAAGTTGCTTCGATAAATTGCTTTATTAGATTATGATTATCTAAAATGCAAAATTTATCAACGTTTCAAAAATTAGATTTAAATTAATCGTTTATTGGATTTTAAAAGATCTTTAAACCGTCATTGGAATTTATTCATCAAACTAGACATGTATATTATTTGAATATTTCTTCAAGCTTTTCCAAACTCAGTGAAAGCTAAAATGTTGATTCATCTCTGTTAGCCAAATGACTATTTGGCTTGAAATTGTATAGGATATGTTCTCTTGCAGATCAGTGTTCTACCTACGACCAGATATACGTTGACAGGTCACGTTAAAAGATGTATGTACGCGGAGATGTGCCACAGTGATTTATGGATTCCACGTCGAAATGAACGTGTCGTTTGTTTCAATTAAACATGGTATTAGAACGCTTTCAGACAGATTCATTGAATACTTAATCAAATTGTAGTTGTCTTTAACAATTTAATCCTATAATAAATATGTGTACACAGTTATTTACAAATTTAGTATCGATACAATTTTTCGAAAATGAATGAAAAAAAAAAGATAATAATACAAACTTTGCGTCTATACTATATTATAACTTAAACGTAACTTTTAAATAAAATAATAGTCGAATGAAATACATATCGATAATTCTTTTAATTTAATCACTGAAAAATTTTCATTAATTGTTTTATATCTTTATATATTTTCTATATTGTTTATATCTTATTTTAAGCTTTCGACTCGATTTCGATCAACAATTCACCGATACATAAACCTAATGTACCTGATCGCGAAGTATTTCGAAGTATAAATCCGTCGATACTGCATTTCGGATAATTTTGCTAAACGAAACCATGCGATTATTGTATTTGTAGGATGGTTTAATTAATATTTACTTATGCGAGTTTGCCCGGCAGTTTATAGATACGGAGACAGAATTAAATTGGTTTTCGGTAATTAACTAGGCACCTGTTGATTTAAAGTAACATTCTGGGAAACATTGACAAGGCCCGCGTACGCACGTATATTATAATTACTATAGAAGGATACTGGACAGAAAATGCAGAACGGCTGTTCGATGTTGTTCATGGAACGTTCCACCGCACCTTGTATTTTTCTTTAAATTGTCACTGGGTTTTTTGAGCTGTCTTCGTCATGTTCACAGGGAAACATCTGGCAGCAGCTTCTCTCTTTCCACTTCATCCTGGAACTAGTCAACACCATTCCGTTCACGATCACGGTGAGTCGTTCACTCTCTATATTTTCTACATATAGCTTTTTAACAATTTGACACATCCTTTTGCTTTGTATACTTTGTGTTAGATATAAGATAGTAATACGTACATTCGTATATTATACTTTAATATAGTGTTTTTTCTTTTTATTTATTTCTTGTCGATAGAATAAAAAAATTAAAAAAAGCGAATGACTGTACGTACTTAATAATGTATATAATCAACGATACATTGCTTCTCTAAAAGATATTAAACGAAGCAGAAATAAAGTTACAAGGAAACAGGAAAATGAAATCGTATTTCACAGACATTTCACGAATATAAAGAAAATATCGTAAGAATAGCTGAACAATTTGCCCATTACATTTTCCAAACGTTGAGACAGAAGTACATAAAGCCATGAAACGGTTTATTAAGACACGGTTTGATAAGAAAGAGGAAGGAAAAGGTCTCTCGGGCGTTTGGAGCCTGCGGCAGACAATAAAACGAATTATATCAACCGTGTGATTTCTTCTGAATTCCATTCCACCGAGAAATCCATAAAAATCTACCTGTTTTACGTCCCTTCTGCACGCAATATCAAAAGATTCTAATGGAGCTTTATTGGTCGAATCTCGAACCACGATATATAGCCGATCAGCCATGGTTATGTTAACGAGCTATCATACCGAAAGAGTAAAGAACTTGTTGCTTTGCATCGACTCGATATATAATGTCGATGTATACAGATATATACATGGACGCTTTTTCCGAACTACATATGTAAAACTAAAAGTTTATAACAATTGAGAACCACATAGAAAAATTGTGACAAGTAATTTTTTCGATCTTTAAACTTTCACGTTGTTTAAATAACTAAAAAAAGAAATAGAAATTTCATACTTTATAATGGAATTATTTAATAATAGATAGGAAAAGAAGAAAGTAGGGAAAGAAAGTAAAGAAAGGGAGCCTAGCCTCTAGTATGCTATTGCTCTTACTGAGTTCTAGAAAAAGTGAGTCGATATTTAACAAACTTCTGACTATTAATACATTCGCAATTTTGATCAAATAAATTGACGACCATGTTTAATGGCTGCTGAAATATCAATTTTTAATAAATTGAAAATTCTTAATCACGATTTGAGGAATTTGGTAGTATTAATTTAATAGTATTTCTTCAACGCGTAGGATAAATTAGATTCGATCTTCGTGTATCGATCTGTTCCCTATTGGGACCAACCCTGATTTGAAAGCGAACAGGATTTAACAACATCAGAGGATTGTGCACGGAATTTAATTGGCTCAGACTCATTAGTATTGTGTCACCTCGGTGACATTTCAGCAAGTCCAGTAAATCCCAAGTCATCGCTCCTTAGAACTATAATCACTCGTAAAATATTTGTTCTATGGAACGTAAATAAATCTGGTTTTAAGAAAAATGTAACCCGTTAACAGTAGCCATACGATAGTCATTTTACAATAGAAATTTTACAAAATGTGTACAAATGTGTCTAAGCCAATGTGTGCATGTTAAAGACATCGAATTATTGATTGTATCAGTTAACGATTTTCACAATTTTTTAATATCAAAATTATTGTTTTAATTAGTTTTTGTACGTTAAGTTTTAATATAAAATTTCTTTTAAAATTTGAAAATTGAAATTAAAAATTTGTTCTGTAAAAAACACCGTGTAAAATAAATTAGATAACGCGTGCAATATCAAAATATATATTGCGAAATGAAAAATTATGAATTAATTTAAAAATTATTATATATTATACAATTTTTATTGACTGTTTTCTGTACATGTATATGGTGATTCGAACAAAATTAAATGCTGTTTATATGGAACATCTCACTTAATTCGATAGTAGATTAAAAAGATGAGGACTCTCGATATATAATTATGTTTTGTTTTTGCTACATTCTGAACAACATTAAAATTACGTAAAAATAAGTGCAGTTTCATTTTTTAGGTCAGCATTTACATCACATGACGAGCTATTCGTGACTTTCGAGCGTGGCTTATACTTTTTTTTTAACGACTTTTATTTTTAAAAAGTCTGTCATGAGAACTTCTTTTCCCTTTTACGTTAATGATCATTTACGATTATGATCATCTAACTGGCAGTCTATAAGCTTCAATTAACTTATGAACTGATGCCAATAGCTCACGAACTTTCTAATTAATCACGTATCTAAACATTAATCACATCTTTATGTAATTTCAATTCAATTCTCTAAGTGTGAAAGTTACCAATTCTATTTCATTTCATATTTTATATTAGCGTATTTATAATTTGAAAATTTAGGATATAGTATCTTTATTTGAGGTTCCAAACTTTTCAAATCGTACATATTTTACATTTTTTTATATACATTTTTTTCGAAATTTATATTCGTCATCAACGAAATTTCTTACATAATCTCGCTTCCTTTCTTCCAAAGAAATGTTACATGGATGTATGGAGTATCTGGAGAAAACAGTGATGGACGCTAATTGCTGTCACCTTGAAGCATATTTGTTCTTCGATGGTAGAGAAGCGAGAACAATAGGCAAACTCATTATTCTTGCGTGCATTTACAGTTGCGTTTGCAAATATATATATTCGATGGAATGTGTATGAGATGAGTCTTTCGTTTCTTAAATTACCTTTCCACAAAAATTATTCTGTTTACAAATGATACATAAGTACAGATTAAAATTAGTTCAATATCTGGGCCCTCTCGTATAATAATTTATTAACTAATATATTAGCAAATTGTACTGAGTGTGGACCATACACTTCTGTTGAACGAATAATTTTTTATAATTTTATGATTTTATGTTGAACAAGACGATTAAAAATCACTTTTAAATTTTTGTTTCATTACCAATCTTGTTACTGCTATATACAAAAATTTATTAATACCAACATAATTTTGCTCATAATGTTTAAATGTCTTTTGGTAATAATTATATTAAACGATATCTAGTTACTTACAGTAAATTATTACACAGTAATGTTAGTAGCAAGTAGTATGATTAGTAGCAAATTATTAATTATATTTTTAGCTACTTTATCCACCAATGCGAAATCTGTTCATCCCGGTATTCCTAAACTGCTGGTTGGCAAAACATTCATTGCAGAATATGTTCGTAAGTAATTGACATATACTATTTAATATTAAATTATTCATCTTCATCTCGTTATCATCGATACTCGTGTTTCAGAACGATCTACACAGAGCTATGCAAAAGTCCCAATCAGCTTTAAGTCAGCAACTTATGATCCTTAGTGCAACGTTACTGTGCCTTGTCTTTACTAGGTGAGTAAAATTATAAATTATTCTAAATATTTATTATTAAAATAATAGAAATTTAGAAATTCAAATGTAAGTCAATAATTCTTTTCATAAAAATATCAACACGTATAATTTCACCGTATTGTGAAATAGGATGTAACACTGTTCAAAGTAATTTATTCAACTTAAAGGTTTCATGATAGACACTAAATACATAATCTTTTGCTTATAATAAAAAGAAAAATATTTTCTCGATTTTCGTAAATTTACAAGCATACGTAAATTTCGTTTTCCGATTATAAACAAATAATATTTATCGAACAGAAGCATAATCATCTTGTGTAATGAAATAGTCTCTATCTTTCCTTTAATAACTTCTGTTTTCTTCGATGCAACGAATGAACGAATTAAAATTCCGTCTTCGCGCTGGTCGACTTTTCTCTCGGTTCCTTAGCCGTCCACAACAATTATGTAAGTTTATCCAAAGCGCATGTTACGTGGCTTGCATACAAGTCATATTACATTATCCAAATAACGAGGAAACTTTGCCAATCAGGAACAGACGCTTCCATTTACGAATTCTCAGATTTCCTGGACGGTGTTACGATTTAGACAGAGAAACAATGATGCCAGGCTTAATTTCCTCGAATCAAAGATTCTTTCGTCGAATTTATGACAAATCTTGATACATCTTGACAACAAAACAATCAAGATACATCTTGATAATTACAAAAAAAGATATTAAATTTGGTATTATAAAAGTAATTCAGAAATTTCAAGACATTTATTTAGAATTTTCTTTTAATTTCCATTTCAAATAATTATTCTTAACATGCAGTTCTCACTTTTATATAGATGCGATACAAGATTATTATATCTAGTAAACGCAATTTCAAATCTTCTATCAAAACTCATTATACCATTCTAAATGCAGTGCATTTGTTCGAGTAGTTAGACGTTGCTCGAGCGATAAAAGGCAATATTCCAGGAAACTCGAAAATTATCAATTAAAACCAAAGAATAACTATAATTCCGCGTACTTGTTAAATCTATAATCTATCTGGGATATTCTCTTAGAGGGTTCAATATGATGTTTTATCCATTTAGAATGAATGACGATGTATATAATAACATTCGCGTAGGATTATTGATAATTCAAGATACCTCAGTGGACTAACACCAGCATTTCATTTCTCCCGTACGTATGATTAACTTGCTCCTTTGCCTGAGAACCACGAAAAGTTAACTTTGATGTTGGTGTATTTATTATGCGAATGACGTCAAATAATATTCTATGCTTGAGAATTATGTAAAATTTCCTGCATCCATGTTATCCAACACCTGTATTTTGTATTATTTAATGAGATAAACGGAAAGTTAAACAACCAGTGGGATAGCTATTTTCTATTCAGTGATGATCTCGACACTCTCGATATTGCTTTATCATTCAACAATTGTTACTGTTCGTTGAAAGAAATTTGGTTATGTAAGGAAGTAGAATAAATATCAGAGATATCTTAACATTTGGACTTGTAGAGCATACATACATACACGTACATACGTACAGCGTTTATAGAATATATATACCAAGCTTTTTAACTAAGCTTTCTTAATATATTCTATAGATATGAATAACAAGAAAGATGTTATATAAGCACACTGTAACAATAGTTATGAATATTCCAGTATGGTCCTTTATTTCGGACTACTTCTCATCATGAGCCTTGTCATTAAATCTGCCGACATCGACGTCAATTGAAAGTTAAGATTTGTCCAAGATAGTACACGTTGAAACCTACGTGGAAAATCGATACGCAAAGGTGTTAACACGCGTACATATGCACATTATTGTACATATGTATGCAATATCCTCGTAAGGATTACGATCGCGCCACGAAGGGATGAAACTTGCCTGATTGACCCAGATCGCAATGTGGGACAAATGTTAATAAGTAATCGTGGCGGCTCGTGCAGATGGATTGGTATCGCCATCGATCGTCCTGATTCATTATTTACGGTGTAATTCTAGAACGGCGTACTTGTAAGCTCGCCCTTGCCACCGCGACTTGGTCGGATGTCCCCTATCTGTTGGCCGATCACGGCATTATTCGGAAGTCGTTTCTCAAACGGGGGAACGAGGTAAGGTGCACGTACTTACGTTGTCACGGTTAGCCTATGTTCGTTCGTTCCACGGTGAAATATTTTGGGAACGCAGCCGTGGCATAGAGAAACGGCTACGTTTCAAGGGAAAAGACGCTCGAGTCGAATTGTTTCCGAACATTTGTAAAGCAACGCAGAAACTTGAGTTTCACGAGTTTTGAAGAGTATAAATTACATCTCTGTATCGAATCTCTGTTTTTTAGATTTTTATGGGCTATTGGATTCTTGAAAACGAGATAAATTATTTCTAACTTATTTTAAATCTCTATCCTCTCTTATCGTTTGTCTCTGTTAATTTTGTTGTATCATCTTAAACCTTGTTCTTTTAACGTGAATTCATTATATACAGGGTGGTTGATAACTGGTGGTACAAGCGGAAAGGAGGTGTTTCTACGCGAAAGAAGAAGTCGAAAATATAGAATAAAAATTTTTCGTTTGAGGCTTTGTTTTCGAGAAAATCTACTTTGAACTTTACTATAACGGATCTCACTATAGATCGTTGTCTTGATGGAAAAATGATTTTCTCGAAAACAAAGCCTCAAACGAAAAATTTTTATTCTATATTTTCGACTTCTTTTTTCGCGTAGAATCACCCCCTTTCCGCTTGTCCTACCAGTTACCAACCACCCTGTATAATAATAAAGAAAACAAGTTAATCTTCAATATTAATAAAAAATGAATCCGTTGATCGATAATTCCTTAAATTAAACCAAATTCGATAAATTCGATGGTAAATTGTAATAATTCATGATAACTCTCAGGTACTCTGAGAGGTCTAACAAGGTTTAGGATGATACAACAAAATTAACAGAGACAAACGACAAGAGAGGATAGAGATTTAAAATAAGTTAGAAATAATTTATCTCGTTTTCAAGAATCCAATAGTGCATAAAAATCTAAAAAACAGAGAATTCAATAATATAAACGAGTCAAACGCTGCTCATCCTAATTACTGCGTAACGTATAATCTGTTTCACGATCACGTATTTAATTACTGCGAAATGTCAAGCATTTACGTTAACGTGCTTTTTAATTCGTTACAAAACAAACCTGTTCAACCTGTCACGTTACATTTTTTATACGAAACAACGAAACGATAACGTTAACCTGGTAACAGCGCGGCGAAATTATGCGTACAGCTTGCGCACATTCGTAAATAGCACGCGCCGGTTAATGAGCGAAATTTATTATCTTCTGGTCCAGTTATTGCGCCGGACCAGACGTTATCTATTTCACTGTCACTGTGAAAATCGCTTGACGTTCGCCTTACGAATGGGCTTGTCGCGCTTAGAAGATGTATAGTTGCCGCCACACTTCGTTAGAACGACTACTTGTAGAGTTTACAAGGAACAGGCTCTGCTTATAAGCTGCATTCTCGGAGTTGAAAGGAACGAACAACTCTTCTACACAATCAATATTGATAATGCGGCAGGGTTAGCGTGCCTGCGTTCTTGAAAATAGATAGAATAAGTGAAACGCGCTATAAATGATTATCGTTACCCTGGACGAAATTTTGTTCTACGAAAAGCTACCTACATTCATGTCTAAGGAAAATTTACTAAAGATATTTGATTGCTCTATAAACGTGATGTTTTTATACAATCATCGAGTTGCACAATAATTCCTGTTGTTTATTATTTATTCTGCTATCTAAATCTATATTCCATATCTATATCTTATTTATATTGCTAAATGATGAAAGAAATGTAATTTCGACTTATCGTTTCGACAAAGACATTACGATCTCCGTAATAAAGTCTCTTCAATTTTTCATGAAAATATCTTTTAAATTTTGTCCGATTTTGAAGATCAGAATTTTTATTTCGAAACCGATCGCATCACATTGCGCATGATACGCAACAAGATATATTGTACTGCATAATCCTTGTAAATATTCTGTAATTATATGGCAGAAGAACGATTATCTAGTTAAATCATGAAGTTGTCGATCTTGTGGCAAATCTTTTTATAGGATCAGCCAGTTTGTGGCTACGTTCGGCGACCAGTTGTGTCACCTCGAGCCTAAGCCCACTGTCACAAATCTGGGGCAAACATAATCAGATCCTATCACAACAACTACTTCTAAGTTCTATTATTCAAGTACAGCTATAATAAATAGTTTAGACCAAAGTATTGGGGATCTTCCCAAAGTTCCAAAAGAAAGGCCCGATGTCTCTACATCTCCGACATATTTCATTGTTTTGACGAACTATTTCTCTAACAGATGATACGTTTGAAATTTGTCAAAGCACGAATCTACGATAGCTTAAGTCGACTTGACAGGTATTTTAGGTATTTTCTGGAAAATTAAACCAGTTATCATATCTCAATATAAAATCTGAAAGTACGTCGATCGACGCGAAGTTACCTGCGGTATCGATACCACACTGTGGGAGTAACTAGAATCGTAATAAACGTGCAAACGATTTTGAGAAACAATGCGGTTTTGAAACGAGGAACGAGTCCGAAAGCGTGAGGATAGTTTGGATATTTGTTGATACACATGAACGCATTCGAACGCGAAACGAAAGTCGTCCAATTAAAAAAGCAATATCGTTCCTCTCCTCTCGCTATTCAACGTTTCTTTGTTTCGTTTTTTTTTCCTTTTTATTTCGGTTGACTCGCCAAGCAACGTTTTCGAATGGGAATACTAAATCGCGGGTCAAAATGTGCAGTGAAAATTCGTACGCACGAATCAGGCGATTTTGTTTGGACGTTTCGTTTGAATTTCCATAAATAATATGTTGAAGTGGTCACCACTCCTAAGAAAACTCTACATCTGGTCTTTTTAGTTTTCTTAAGCACTGAATCCATCGACAGTGTGTAGACAAAAAAGACTGCGACGAAGACAGACCACAAACAGTAGACAGGCAACGTTGGCTTGGGGGTTTTCAGTTATTGGGTAACACAGCTAGCGTGCGGATCTGGACCAGCTGAAATTGTATTCTTACTTATAATTACACTTCTATTTAAATATATTTTCTGCCTTACAATTTATCCACGAGTTTTCTCTGTTTATACATCGAATAACCTCAATATAATATAATGCGAATATTGCCTTGAGTAGGGCCAAATTGATCAATTCCATTCGATAATGATCTTTACACGGAATATCTTACAACGTTAACGAATGCAACGAAAGCGAAGGAATTCAACGTTTCAAAATTGTTCCCTTTTTTGCTGGAAAAGCAACCACGTTGATAAAGGGTATTCCTTTGAGGGAAGTAGATCTATCAACTGTTAACAAAACTAATCAAAAAAGCTTATATTATATTGGAACAGTTCTAAAAATAAAGAAGATAAAACTCCTGAAACCTCCTATCGTCGAAACATTGAAAACAATTGTCTGAAAGAATCCTTAAGTATTTCTTTAAATCCAGCGATTACATCTTACGCGATACCGTTAAATTTATTTTAATTTAAAACACTTGACGGAAACATGAGAAGGTATTTGAAATACATCTGTAAATAAAAAAGGACTCATTATACAATCACCTCGTTATAGTATAAAAATAGTTGGTTAAACACGAACAGAAAGAGAAAAGACCAATTCGCACAAATATAAACTCGATACAGATATGAGAACGAGGCCGCATGCATAATACGAACTGCTGTCGTTTCTAAATGTTCTTCGTTAGAAAGAGTTCGCGTTTACCGAACGAGGTAAACGTTTTTTTAACCGCCAAGTTTCAACGATCCTTTTACTCTCTCGAGGATGAAAGGACATCCGATGGTATCCCTTGATGTTCGAGAAATACGAACTACTAATTGTACAATCGGTTCCAGCCGACTATAAATCATACATTGGCCGATGTAAGGCCAATTGAATTATTCTCGTGTCCGTAAATTATCGTCTCTGAAACATGGTAACTTGAATGAGCGACGAAATCTGTGATCTCGTGATTCGTAAAATGTTTTAATGATTCGCGTTTTAATTTGCCTGTTTCAGCGTATGTGGGATTCAACACTTCCAGAGAGCGGGGCACAGGCATCTGAATCTGTTTCAAAGCACATATTACGTTGTAGTCACGTTTTCTACGGTCGGTTACGGGGATTTTGTACCTGACATTTGGCCCTCGCAGCTTTACATGGTCATCATGATCTGCGTTGCTCTCATAGTTCTACCTACTCAGGTATGTGTTATGTTTTACGAATTATAGTTTTGCTGATATTTCATCTATTTCTTAATTAACTGTGAGGAAATTGATAGGACAGTAATATATCAATAGCTGAATTTCATATTAATGTCTCGTGTTATATGCGATAACTACTAATAAATTATTCAGTTTAATTTTGCATTCGTGCAAAACGTTTTTACGACAATTGACACAATTTTCCGCTGTACGAAACGTCACAAAGACAGGAAGTGTTCGACTATTACTTTCTGCTATTCTAGCGATATTTATCGTTCGGTGAGTAACCAGTCACATGAAACTTTATTTCCCTTTTAACGACGAATGTTACGACAGAAACGATGCGACGCGTGCGTTTGCTGACGATCGTAAAAGCGCTATCGATTTTCCCCTGATCATTGTCTGACGAAAATCGAAAGGCATGAGACTTTTATATTCAAGAACTTAATGGTCGGGAAATTACTTGAACTTAATGGCCACAAATTCCTATATGGCAATTGAGATATCAGAAACTTAATGTTGTGAGATTCGATACGTAATATAAAACTCCATCTCTTAATTGTTGGAATTTTATTTGGGATACTCTCAACGGATATCATTGCGCTATAGTCGACTATAAAAAATGTGAATTAACTTTATGCTGAATTACTTAATTTTAATTTATACGTTGTATTTCGTGGTATTTCATAATGATAAATATCCCTGGTAATCTTTATCGTGTTATATTTCTTATATTAAGTTAATTAATTTCAGGATATTTAACTCTAATTTGTATTCTGTATTTTATACAATAGAATGGTGATCTTCGTGATTTGAAATACAGAAAACAAAGGACTAAATTTCACCGATTGAACGATCTCTTTAAATTTACTGAAATATAATTTTTCTAGATTTCATAAGTACGCTATTCACCGCTGCGTCATCGTGTCAAGTGACACATTGAATTATTATACATAATCTATATTTAATAAGCCCAGTTTGCAATTCAAATTTAAACTAAAACGCGATACCGACACATCTCTCGAGTTCAAGTACACATAATCCTTTTTACGAGTGTGTTACGGTATAATAAAACAAGCGAGTAAGACAAGTACTTATATCTTGACTAAACTAAATTTAACTAAACTCAACTAGACTCAACCAAATTAAAACACTAAAAGTAAAAAGTAATCTCTCTCCATATTCGTGTCATCGATCGTTGCGTTAATTAATGATTGAATAAGCAAATAGCTAATAACCGTTAATATGGAATGTTATTTGAAGCTCTACGAATGGTTGCAATGATATAAAGTCAACGATGTATAATACGTATACTGCTTGTATAACTGTGAATATAATTGTAAATGAAAGGTACAGCTAGTTATCATCATAAATGACTTCGCTACAGTAATTAATCTACGCTATAGAAGTAAATAGCGTCGCATACAAAACTCATTGCCAGCCCTTTGTGTGTTTATGAAAGGATTCATAAAATTTCGATGTGTAACGTGTAATCTAATTAATGTTCGTCGGTAACAAACGTTTAATTAAATCCTTTATGGTGGCGGAAACTAACCTAAATACCCTATCCTACTTGTTGACCGAAATCATTGACTAATGACAGTAGGAGATATCAAAGGCTAGCTGTCGGTTGATGGCACAGATTGCGATGACAGCGATAAACGTGCGATTCAGCCGTCAGGACTGTCGATGACGTATAATACGCGAATATTGTGATAAAAGGAACCCTTAGGATACAGATACATCTACACAATGAATTAGAATTGACAGAATTTAATGACTTAATATAATTTTCGTAATGTAATGTTATTATTTTAATCGATATTTTTCAATCTGTTATATTGATCTCAAATAATTGTAAAATTACGATAATTCTTCGAACGATGGTATAGTTTTATTTGACATTTATTTTGAAATAAAAATAAATTTCGATAAAATTATATTTAACGATTCGCAATGAAAATTAGAAATCTTTTACTGCAAAGAAAAAATAAGTATAGCAAGTTTTTAAATTGTTGGAATTTAAAATTCAGAAAATCTCTCTTTCGGTGAAAACTCTAGAAATTTGTCAATATATTAGGTTGTCCGAAAAGTGTCTTTCCTTTACAGACACATCTTTCACAACGACGCATCTTTCATCAACATCAGAACAAAATGGATCATACGTAATTCGATAAAATAATATAAAACGAAAAATGATGTGCATCCATTATTTCCTTATAGAACGAAACAGACTTTTCGGACGACCTAATAATTTGTTACAACTCTAAAAGTACTTTCGAAATTGATTTTTTATCTCCATAAAAGTTGTCCTTGCATTTTACTCGAAAAAATAGGGAATACGATTATTCTACAATAATTATAGTCAGCCAGCTAATAAATGACAAGTAGCTTTGTAGTGACATCCGAAATTTTTCCAACAGTTTGAACAGTTGGCTTTCACGTGGATGGAAAGACAAAAACTAGGTGGCTCGTATTCCTCGCACAGAGCGCAAAGCGAGAAACACGTGGTGGTATGTAGTACAACGCTGCAAGCCGACACCATCATGGATTTTCTAAATGAATTTTACGCCCATCCCCTTCTACAGGTGAGAAATTCGATCGTGTAATTACTCTTGGCCGATTTAATTTCCTTCTCGATTTTCTTCTCCATTTTCCTCCGTTCTACTGACATAGTACGCTATCAAATTTACAAATTCCATTTTAACAATTATAATTCATTACCTTATTATTAAAGTAATTAAAGTAAAATGTAAACCAACATCTTAACAATATCAACGCTAATATCAATTATAACGCTTAGAGTTTCGGTATATTCTTGACAAAAGATTCATGAATTTAATTATAATTAGGACTACTACGTTGTATTATTGTCACCTATGGAGCTGGATACCACGATGAGAATGATTCTACAAGTGCCCATTTGGGCGCAAAGGGTAATCTATATTCAAGGATCGTGTTTGAAAGATAGTGATCTTACCAGGGCGAGAATGAACGAGGCCGAAGCCTGCTTCGTTCTTGCTGCGAGAAATTACGCTGACAAAACCGCTGCTGACGAGCACACGATACTCAGGTCAGTTTCGTTCGAAGAATTGAAAAAGAAAAGAAAAATCGTACATGAAACATTGATAAATTATTAACTTATTGGACGATTAATTTTTAATAATTTTATACACACGAACAATATGTGACTAACATGTCATACAATATACAATAACTTTTCCCATTGACTGAGAATAAAGAAGAATGTCTTATCGATATTTCGATGATCGGCAACAGATCGTGGGCAGTGAAGGATTTTGCACCAAACGTTCCTCAGTACGTACAAATCTTCCGTCCGGAGAACAAACTTCACGTGAAGTTCGCGGAACACGTGGTGTGCGAAGACGAATTCAAGTACGCCCTTTTGGCGAATAATTGCACGTGCCCTGGTGCTTCAACCTTGGTTACTCTTCTACTGCACACTTCCAGGGGACAGTAAGTATAAAAGCGAATCATTCTATTGAAAGAATTACACAGAAATCAATCAAATAGTGTTTTGTCATGGCAAGTCATTCATTTTATTGGAAGTTTATTGGAAGCCATAAAGTTTATTGGAAGAAACTGATCGGTCTGTCCCTGATTTTTTAGAGAGGGACAGCAATCGCAAGAAGAGTGGCACAGGCTGTACGGTAAATGTTCCGGAAACGAGATTTATCACATTATTCTCGGAGATTCTCGATTTTTCGGCGAGTACGAGGGTAAATCCTTCACTTACGCGTCCTTTCACAGTCATCGTAAATATGGGGTGGCATTAGTCGCGGTCCGCCCAGCGGAACTTCCGGAATTTTACGAAGATACCATCCTTTTAAATCCTGGTAATTTTCGAATATCGTATAATTCACGCATGATATTCTCGCTCTTATACGTATTCTCACACTCAAAATCAAGAACCACGTAAATAACAACTAGCCCCAACATATCACACCGAAAGACGTATTTTTTTTTCAAAAACGTATAAAATCTTTTATTTAATTTCTTAACTATCAAAATCTACCATCGATCGAGGTTCTCAAAAATTATCTAACTCGCTTCAATGTATCACAAGGTCCGCGACACATAATGAAGAAAACGGACACCTGTTACTACATGAGCATTACAAAGGAGGAGAATTCGGCGTTCGTGGTGGCGAACAACCAAACTGGAACCGTGGCGGAGGGTACGCAAGTGGTCGTAGAGACGAAGACCGATGGGACCGGAAACATGAACAGTAATTCGGCCAGTAACACAACAACGAACAACACCACTACCACGATGAACTCTGGCACAGGGGCAGGCACTACGACGACAACGACGACGACGATCTCTACCAGCTGCACGATCGCCGGTGGTGATGGGAACGGTACTGCAAACAAGCCCGGTGCCAACGAGCACCATCGTTATTCCAACAGTTGTAACAATGCGCTGAACGAAACAGCTTGCTGCAGACAGGAGACGACCTGCACGGGGCCCCGTGGACAGAACGTACACGGTACACAGGCACACAGGGCCCCACAGGTTATTTTGCAGGTCCTCCCTAGCACGCCCACACCACTCGAACACCACAACATACTCGCATCCAATGTCCACCGTGAGTGTCGCATGCGCTTGCCCTTATCTTCTTTTCTTTTATCTTACTCTCTTTTTGGTATTGGTTCTCGTTGTTGTTCCTTTCGTCTTTTTCATCTGATTTTGGTGATACGATTTATAGCTGTACTTTGATATATCCGTTTTCCCTTCTTTTATATCGGTGGACAATTTAATCTTACGCAAGGATATTTGGGCATTTTTATACGTTATCGGAAGAAAGTTGGAAGGGCAGGATGAAGTTAGTACGATTATTAATGAATTATCGTTGTAAGAAAGATAAGAAGAGTATCTATGATATTAATGACAAATGGTAATGTTTCATTTATTTCGCGTTATGCGGTAGAAATAATGAAGAACGATAGAGTGGATTTGGTTCTAACGATGCCTCTGTATATTAGGATTTATAAATAATTAATTTGTCAAAGAATATAGTTTAATATAACTTAGATAAGACTATAACTTAGATAACTTAGATAGATATAGTTTGAGAAAGTATTAGATTTAGGGAATATTTATTGAATAAAAATTAGTTATGGAATTAACTGTAAGAAGCTTCGAACACATTATCATTTAATTCTGTGGAAAAATGTATTCAACAATTATCACAAATTTATAACTCCGTCATTTTATACAGCTCCGCTTACAATTATATATTTTATACCATAACGTTACAATATAAAAGATCTTGATAAATTAATGTTATCAAATTTTCTGTGGGTTGTAAATGTATTTTACGGTGGATTCTTTTTAGAGAAATATGACGTCAATTTATATTTGCATAGTTAAAATAATTGGTACACTTATATTCTTCGTATCATTTATGAGAAAGATTTATGAAAAAATATGTTGTATAAATTTCAACAGAACGATAAATCGATCGACGTAGTATAATAATGTAAGATTGATCAGGGTTTCATACGTACCAAATGAATAATACATATATTAGACGCAAATGTTATGAATTTATGCTGCATTAGACTTTAATATGTTAATTTTGTTGGTACCGATCTCTCTCATTAATTACATTTCTGTCGCAGTGTAACTAATTTACAGTTCTGCATGCAGTAGATTGGAACGTATAAAAGCAGATAGAAAGTTAATATGTATGAAATTATAAATGACTACCTTACAGCATTAATTGCTAAATTACTTTCTTCTTTTTAAATAAATAGTTCCTTGTTTTATCTAAAGATATTTTTATTTTCTTAACTCAGTTTGCTTGTACTAACCGTTTAAATTGTATTATTGATAAGAATAACAAATAAACATCTAAGCTTAGTAGCATGGCTTTATAACTTAATGCAATGTTTTTGCATTATGTAAATGTTCTTTTCTCTCGTGACTTGTAGATGCATGTTACTATATAAAAAAAATACGCATGCATAGAATTGAAATTTATGTATAAGAGTTTTTACTCCGAATATAATTTAACTCGAATTAACAACACTGACACATTTTATTCCTTTATTATAATTCCTTTATTTTAAACCTTGGTGGATATCCAAATAAAAAAATATTTTAAGTGCTTAACATTAAATAATAATAAAATCTTCTATGTGATCCGCTATGTAATTAAAATATAGACGAACTGTTTCCTACTTTCTTTTCTTCTCTTGAATTCAAAACGTTCGCATTATTTTAATCACTAATGAATGGACTCCATAAACATACATACCACAAAACAGCGTTGAAAATTACAAGAGCGAGGTATTTAGCTTGCAAATAATAATCTTCGATCAAAATAAAAAAATTACCACTATTACTTCGCATTATAATAAAATTACTAAATACGTAGAAAAATTCTAACTGAAGATATGTAACATCTTAATTTATTTTTCAATATCACTTATCAAATTGAACAGATATTAAGGAGAAAAAGATATTAAAAGAAACGGTGCGTAATTAATTGGTGATAAAAGAATAAAATATACACAGAAAATGTAAACTATTGAAAATAAGTGGACAACAGTACACAGTTTTGAAAATTCTTTAATTTACACATAGACTAATATTTCTTCATGAAGTGTTTTAAAGGATATTTTTTTATACCCTCTTTTTATCAGTCATGATGAACGGACTGTATTTTTATTAGAAACTTTTTTATATTTTTAGGAGATGTATGTAAATAATTGTTAATAACAGACCTCTAATTTTATAGCAACCTATTTAGACCCAGGAGGATTTGGAGATTCGCGACAGTGTTTGAAAGATGGAGGATCCTCGCCGCAGACACCGATAACCGGAAATCATTTGGACGTTCCACGATCCTTAGATCCGAATCCCAATCTGCTCAGTCCCGAAATCCTCACACAAAGAAGAGGTAAATTAATAATTAAACCAATATTATTCCGCATGCTTAGTTAAAATCTGTAAATTCATGTACAAAGACAGATACGGAAATATGGAAGTAGTATAAGTCAACCATTATAGGTACAGGAGAAGAATTTTGCAATTTTTGAAGGAAACGCATGATGTACGCCAAATAATACATTTTTAAGCGGTTACTATTTGATATCCAGAGTACTAGTGCAATAAATCATTTATTATAGCATGTATTTGATAAATAATGTTTAAAATGGAACGATGGTGATTCTTCTTTTAATCGCTGCCAATCAACGTTTAATTTCCAGGCCACCGAAACATATAGTGGCGAAGTATAAATTCAACTAATTGTATTACAAAAAGTATCGTGTATTTCTATTTGAAAATATTAGAAAGAGTCAGAATAATCATCTAAACACAATTGTACAAAACGTGTGCGTACTAAAGTGTAAAATACATAAAGTTCTATAACATGTGAATTCTTATAAAAGAAATTACATCAAAACATTGCAGGAAGTAGGAGACCGAGCATTTTACCAGTTCCGGACATGTTAACGAGCTCAACCTTGCATCTTCCCGGTCAAGAGTCTTTAGACCACGAAGGTGACGAGTCTGAGGACGAAATGGACGACGACGTACCTTGGAGATCGCCCAGCGAGAAAATAGCGTGAGTATGATCGACTTCTGATCGCAATTCATTTTATTTCTTTTTTTACGTCCAAGGTCGGAAGGATCGAAGGTACAAGGTTTCCTAGCACATCCAATATGAACGCGAGGAAACTGACGGTCAAAGATTAGCGCTCGCTACAAATTTATAGATACGTTTATTAGATAGATGAGAAAGCTGGTTTCCTCTCTTTGACAAATCCTTTTGATCTATGTATTGAAGCACGATCGTGAAATCCTTTACGAGTGAAACGATCATGCACTATCTCGGGCACTTGCATGGCACAGTCTCTTGTGCATCGAACGTATTTTGTGTATAAATTTTTTCTACATATACACATATGCATATCTATATACTACATATTACTATCATATGTAATATATATTGGTATATGAATATATACTTATATTTATTTATATATTTATACATATACCGGATGAATGTACCTTGTTTGTCATTGTTTTTATATTCTGAATATTGTACATTATACCTCTCGATATTAGTTTTTAGGAAGAACATACTGGCTACTTGAAATATTAGATTTTGCATTATACTACGTCAAACTATTTAGATTATTATTTAGCGTTATATATATGAGAATATTGCCGGTATTTTCTTTGGAACGCAATAAGGATACACTGTAGGATCGTACAGTCGATAAAATATTCATTTTTGATATCTCGTTTACGCACAATCGTTCAATTACAGACGTCCATATATTTTATCATTACTACAGATGTAGTCTGTCGGATTACTTGGTACTTTTATTTATTTATTAATTTGTACGATAATATAAATTAACGTGATTCGATTTTATTCAGTGATATATAGATTTCTTTGGTGAAACTTTTTACAATTAAAGACATTCAAATATCGAAGCTCGTAATATTCTCCATTAAATTGTGATAATGAAGTAAAGGTTGAAACATCTCTGAGACGAATCGTCTGTCGTTAAGGATTAATTAAGTAAACGAAAATCTGTACTATCTTATCAGAGTTACTATCTATTATAGGAAACAACGTTTAGCAGCTACGCTGCAGAAACTATGCACCATGCTCATCTTGTTTCTGCACCCCTAGATGTTATTTCCTCTGATCGCCTATTCGACGTAACGTACCCATAACGTAACCATATCAATTTCCTGTCTTATAATGATTTAGTAGCGTTTGAAGATCACAGAGGAAAACACGATAAGTACAGCCATTTTTATTTTTTCCTTTTAATAGAAATTTATGATCAAACGGGAGAATTTTAACGTGACACGATTAGAAATGGAAACAATCTGTCAGTTTCGAAAATGTAATTATTTTCAAATAGTTGATAAATCGGCGAAGTTTCGTGGAAAGCTAAGGTATAATTATTAAAACAAACAGTATTTTAATATCTTCGATATTTCGTTGCTTCGGTATTACGACGAACAATATTTTGAAAATTTAAAAGGCGATGTGAAAACACACGTATTTGTCGAAATCAAATAAACTGACGATCTTTCAAAGTTTAAAATTGCTTCCTTGTATAACAGAAAAAATGTAACTCGTCGTGTTTTTCCTTGTAGTCTTTATTTTCGAAGATACAAAATCTATATTTTCTCTTCTTCCCATCCAGTATTTACCATCCGACACTTTTCCACACCTCCGTCACATCCGTGCAAACACTTTCGAAATAAAGTTTCCATTCGATACAATACATAAAAAATTCGAAACGAAATTTGGTCGAATTGAAAAAATTTTGATTTCGAACGACGACAACAACGACGACGACGACGAAATTTCCATCTCGAAGCGTGTAACGTCGAGCGATCTGAAAAGTTCGAATGTCACGGTGACAAGAGACAGACAGGGCGAATAAGGTAAAAGTTTTGGAGCACGAGAGGTCGTTGTCACGCGAAACCTGTCATTCAACATCCTAAAATACAATTAAACGCAAGTTTACGTTGATGGTCGGTCTGTCCTGTATGAATGTCTCTCGATGCCTGTGCCACACTAATCGACCGTCGATGGTATTGAATCGCTGCTCGATGCTGTCCTGCCTGACACCCTATATGTCCTCATGGATGTTTTCGATGTCTTCCTTCTTGCATCGTCTTTATGCACTGCCGTCTTCACGCACGACCTTTGCCCAGCAGTTTCAAAGGGTGAGTTCACGTTTTTATGCTTTCGTACAAACTATCCTCGCGTCGCGTCGAGGGAACGTTCAGAACGAAAACGTCGAATCGTTTTGAATTTTCGATATGTTACCGCTGCAAAGCAACGATCGAAGTTACATTTGATTCGATTGTGTCGAATAAAGTGACTGTTCTTCAAATTTAACTTAAATTTACAAATTTAAGAGAGAAGAATTTTTCAATTAAGAACTACGCCAATTTAAATATAAAATTGGTAATAATCTTCTATGAAATAGATTTTTTCTCTATAAAGGGTTTCGTGTATATGTGTGTGATATTTTGGTAATTGAAATCAACGCTTTATCTTACTCTTAAGGATTATAAAATCCTCTGTTTCTTTTTTTTTTTCTTTCTTTCTTTCTTAATTAATACCTTGCTTCAGTCGCGTTATTAATAGGAGAAAACTGTTTTTATTTGGAAACGTTCTCTCGCTTATTACCTATCATAATATTATGTATAGAGAAAAGGGAAGCGTGAATTAGTTCGTGCTCTTAAAAGATTGATTAGCCAGACACTTTCCGCAGCATGCATATTTCAGCGGAAGTTGTGGCGCGTGATCGCGAGACACACGCAAAGAAAATGGGCGAAGGAAGTTGATAAAGAGGTCGCGGTAGATACGCAGCTTCGGAATTTATTAACTGATTCAAGCAAACTTTAGTCATCTACATCGTGCATCGAGGTTCGCTGTTTAATACGGCTCGTTGAATCGTTTGCAATGGAACGAGCTCTGAAATTGAAGTTATTCTGATACGAAACACGCGGCATTGCAAGGTGAATGAAGTTACGAAAATGTTGGACGTAGCCGAAATGAACTTTCCATCGGGTCGGATTGATCGGTTTTCAAGGTATTCGTGTAGCACCAAGTAAATCTATTAGATAAATAATTGTAATTCGTAACACTGCTTCGAACAGCTTCCTTAGAAATTGCAGTTTTTGACGATACTTTTTATGCAACGTATTAAAAAGAAATTTTTTACTATGTCTACAATTGCCAGGATACGTAACGCAATTAAAAGAAAAAAAGAAACGAATAAAAATAAAAGAAGAGTAACGCGTAACAATCAGGAAATTGTTACGATGCATCCTTTAAAGTTGTACCGACCTGAATGGATGAAATTCCCATAGCAACGAATAATATAGAGATACCAAGCGTATTTTCCATTTAAACTTTGACAATTTATACATTCCATTGGAATATGTACGAACAACCGCGGTACTTTATGCTTATCCCAAGCATAAATATGATTGTTCATATTCATAATTTTCATTTTCATTTACCACTTTGGTCACTATAAGCTAGTATTTGCTTAGTATAAGCATAAATATTATAGAACGCGTATTACTCGGTATTTTTCATATGCAAATCGTTCATTAGATAACATTAAACGCATTAAGATGTTATTCCACGTGACTTCTTTAGTCACGCACATATTATTTAAACGTGAGTTGTAAAGGTGGCATGATGAATTTACCTATTTGGAGAATTTCTTTCTCTTCGCGATATCGTCATTAATTTATCCTTATATAATGTAGTCAGATTTTATATATCTGTTGCGTATAATGTTGTAGATGTGTTTATCGAAATTTCAAAAAATCACACGATAACTAAATCTGTATATAAATAGTTCGAGGTAAAATGATTTTCATATCGTTTCATATTTATAGGCAATAATAATAAGAAATATTTTGATACACTAACACGTATTAGTTTTATCTACAAATAACTGAGAATGATTTTATGTGAAATAGATGCAGCAAAAATAGCAGAATGATGGAAAATATTAGTTTCTGCATAATGCATGTATGTATGTAGATCACACGCGAAAATCTTATCTGACAGTATTGTAATTTAAATAACTTAACATTTAAATTGAAAATGATGCAGTTATTTACTTTCAAATAATTTGAAGAATCAGTTTTTAAAAATAGCTCGATACTCAGTACACGACTCTTGTTTTAATACCCTCATTTTATTTAAAAATTGTACATGTTTTTATTATTTTGATCATTCTACACATTCGCACATGCTTGTCACGTTGTACACGTCAACAGTATAACATCACGTTTTATCACTGTATCGATATAATTAGAGCGATACACATTGCATTTGAAAGCTGCGAATCGTGTAAAAGTACATTTTCTTCGTTTCAGTCTATAATAATTCATATGGAAAATAGTTTAAATATTATTTAAAAATAAAACAAAAATAAAACAATTGAAAAGAGCATTAAAAGAATATTCTTATAGATGTTAATCAATTGCAATTTGATTATTATGTTATTAGAGTAAAAAAATGTATATTATATATTAAAAATTGTATAGTTTTTAATATATGTAAAAAATGGTTCCGATTATAAATATCAGGCAGCAAGTGTTCTTCGTGCTTTACATTTCGATGTGACAAAAGATTCCAAACAGAAAGTACAAAATGTCTTTTCATGCATTCGAAAGCTTACACCTGCTTACAAAGTCAAATGCAATGCATACTGTGTATGAATTATACAACAATTTAATACAACGTCGATGTGATTATAGGATCGTTAAAGGATTTCCACCTGTTTCACCCTTCATAGGGGTCTCGCCAACTTTATGTTATTTACTGAAAGAAAAGAAACCACTCTGCTGTCTTCAGCTTGCACAGGTGAATATTTGATAGACTTGCAAAGTGAATGCTGATCTCAAATTATAATTGCAAATGTTCTTGGTTGTTAGGTGTGCCAACATTGTAGCTACAGAAACGCGAAAGAGTACAATTGGCAGAATAAGACCATTATCCTGGCAGCTGATTACGCTAGTAATGGGATCTATAACTTCATAATTCCTTTAAGGGCTCATTTTAGGTATCCTGAAAAAAATGATGTATGCAATTTATCTATAGTGTAAACTTTGTACGATCATTCAAAAGTCTGTACTTTACAAACTGTCTATACTTCAGAACTGTTCTAATCTATCCTTACTGGAAATTAAATTTCAAAATAAAAGAATATTTTAGTGTAAAAAAATTGCATAATGCTAATCAATGGTCTGTGTTAGGTCAAAAACTTCGTTGAACCCAATCATTCTTCTGCTGGAACGGACACCGGAAATTGCGTTCCTCGATGCGGTGTCTTACTTTCCTTTGGTATACTGGATGCGAGGTACTATCGATTGTTTGGACGATCTTCTTCGCGCTGGTATCACTCTAGCGGAAAATGTCGTCGTCGTAAACAAGGAACTTAGTAATTCCGCAGAAGAAGACACTTTGGCTGACTGCAATACCATCGTCGCGGTTCAGACGATGTTTAAGTAAGCGTTTGGAAATCTTTCACAAATAACTATTATACTAAACCATAAAAATTACGTGCAAAATTTCGAGAATGTTCAATTAATACACATACTATTTTATATTTTATTGGCATATATTATTTAATAAATATATACGTATTTAAACTTAGTATTTATACTTGATATTTTAGTATATTATTTTGAATAAGTTCCAAGTTTATTCTATTTTTGTCTCATTTTGATTTCGATTTAATTCCTTCACAATTACATTATGTGATGAATATGTATATACACAAATATATTTACTGAAAGCATTATTTGTGAATTTGCAGATTCTTCCCTAGCATAAAAAGCATAACGGAGCTCTCACAATCGAGTAATATGCGTTTCATGCAATTCAGGGCACACGACAAGTACGCTCTTCATCTCAGTAAAATGGAAAAGGTATTTCTCTCTATTGTTTTAAATGATAATTTTTAGAAGCGCTCGAGCAATTCGTAATTAATAGCAGGCTTTGATCTTTCAATAATAATTAATCCACTGATTATTAAATTAAACAATAATTTATGCTTATTTGTGTGTCACGTGAAAAAGTGAAATATCATTAAATAAAGAAGGAAGCGATGAAATTATTTTAACGTTAAATATAGAAGTAACAATTTGCATTCAAGTTTACCATGTATTCAAGTTTACTCTACTTTATTAGTAAATAACCTACTACGGAGATTTCTTAATTAAGTAACTAATCTCCAATGAGGCTTGATAATACGTAAAATTTGTTATCTTAGATTATCTCGTATTTCCTTACAACGCTACTTGCCTTTAGTGATTATAAACACGTATACTTGACCTTTACTTAGTTACCTTATCCGTATAAAGGAGATTTTATTACATTACAAACACGAGACGAGCATATCTTCTATAGTAGAAAAGCAATCAACTTGGAAACCTCTCCAATACTTGGAGTTAATGACGATAGTATTATGTTATGAAATAGATTTGCTTGCATCTTAATATATTATAAGAGTTAAAATAATTTTGTTCTTGAAAACTTCAGACTTTTATCTCACTTTAATCCTTTCATCTTTGACAAATTGTTAATGAATTAAATGGTAAAGCTCGTCTTAAACTTTAGTGCATTATGCATTTTTTGCAAACACATCAGAAAGAAATATGTTTCTATTATGAATAATTAATAAAATAACATTTTTCCATAACAAGAAGAAAATTGAATTCTCAAAGGTGAAATAATTTTCTGTGTAGTATAAAAATTAATCAAATTGTTAACTGTAATTAAGAGTATATTTCGAATCATTTTAATTGTTTTAACAGAGAGAAAAGGAAAGAGGCTCGCACATATCTTATATGTTTCGATTGCCTTTTGCGGCTGGCAGTGTCTTCAGTGCTTCTATGCTGGATACACTTCTTTATCAAGCATTTGTTAAAGATTATATGATAACGTTCGTGAGATTGCTGTTGGGTGTGGATCAAGCGCCAGGCTCTGGATTTTTAACATCGGTAAAAGATTCGAAAGTATTCTTTCACATCCTTCCTTGCTTCTTAATCGAGTTCATCGCAAAAGTATCCGCTCACATTGGAAATTCACAATCAAGTATACTTTACATACACAACGTCACATATATATGTATAAAAAATAGGAAATAAATAACTCTATTTGTTTACAAATATTTATTATTTTTTTTCTATACAATAATAATAGTCTAATAATTGAAAAATGAAAATTACGCATATACCGCAAAGTTATATTTTGAACGAGTATCTTGAAAAAAATCTGCGCTATATTTAGACCAACCAATTTCTATATTGCACATTTTTTCAACACAAAAATGATTGAGGTTTAATTATTATCCGAGTAAAAACTTACTCGAAAAGTTTGAAAAGTGAAAGAGATACGAAGGAATGGTTGACCTCGCCGTCTTAATTGATGGTTTCATCGATCGAGCTAAAAAACAGCACTTTTAACTCTATTAACGACACTTTCAACTCAATTACTTTACACTACATGTACATATTTTGCGATAATTCTACTTCCAATTAACCACAACTACGCCCCTAATTGGACACATTTTCCAACTTAATCTAATTACTCGTACATCCCAAACTGTAATTAACTAATACATCTAAATTTCCAAGGGAGAAAGAAACTCCACCCCCTCAAATTGCTTCATTATCCGGTTAATTACAGATGAGAATTACGAAGGACGACATGTGGATCAGAACCTATGGTAGATTATATCAAAAGCTGTGTTCGACTACTTGCGAAATTCCCATTGGTATTTACAGAACGCAAGACACCACAGTTTCAGACACGTCTCACGTGAGTAAAAAGATTATTCTTTCTCGATAGTGACAACTATAATTATAAGTGATTGGTTCGTGTACTATACATATTCATAAGGGCAGGAAATAACTTTTTGAATGGCAGCTGTGAGTAGCGCATGGTTGTAATCCCGCTCTATCTTATGCTCTGTATCTATCCCGGTGTCAGCTCGTGCAGCGTTTTTTTTAGAGATATCTGATCCCTTTCAATGAGAATCAAAGAAATGTAGGGCTCTTGCATCTTGTTGAAACGATGCTCGTAGCACGTCCTTCGATCCTGAACGTGTTCGTTTCTTTGAACCTGCATCGTGTTAGAAATATTATATATATTATTATTATAAATCGAAATGCTTCTTCCGTTGATAACGCGTTAATTCGACTATTCAGATTCATTTTTAGTATACCTTCCGCGCGTGCGTGTGTGTGTGTGTATGTACACGATCACGCGAAATATTAGATAATATAGATATTTATTCAATACCTACATACAATGGCCTGTGAAGGTTGCAATTTGCTACTATTAATTATTAGTTTGTGGATAAAGTTCGGTATATCGTAACTGTCTAATTATATTAGCAACTTTGAAGCAATTTGCAATATTTATACGAACGGATTGTTAAAACATACGTATGCTTCGATTACAATGAACATTCGAAAAGTGAAAAATAATTTACGCTTGTAACTATGTAAAAATTATTGCCAAAAAGATAGATAGTTTTAAGCTAAATAGATCATTTCTAACAACGTGTTCATATAGTTTCGAGCCTATTCAACCTATTTTATTAATTCCACTTGAGGCTACCTTCTTTATTTCCCCAAGTACTCACAGAAGGTTCGAATGCATCGCGTTTGGGTTCGAATCTACTTAAAAAGTACCGTTTCTTTTTCTCGAAATACTTGCAGAACTTCCGAATACGCTCTGTTAATGTTCTTGCTTCTTTATCAAAAGACATTTCTATTAAACTCGAGCCCATCGCTTCTTATGGGCATCCTGTACGCTGCTTCCACGGAGGAAGCTTAATAGACAAAAGTCAATGAACATACACGATACTAGCACAGTAGCCACCGATCATGTACATATGACAAAAGAAAACGAAATAAAACGAAAACCACGATCGAGCAGCGGCGTGCGTGCGAAATGTGAACGATGGGCTATCATTAGTAAGGGTAGAAATGCTTATCGTTTTGGCAGGGCGACTCAGACGCGGAGAGCGATGCCGGCGTCGGCGTGACGTACAAGGTGCGTCATTCGGCGGCAGCTTCGTGCCTTGCGAATTGCGCCACCCGCGACAAGGGTGCCTCAGCTGTGAGTACAGAGTCGACGTTGTCTGGTCGCCGTTTATTCTCTCGATCGATTTCTTCTATGTTGTATATTGTTCACCATACTATTTCTCTTTATATAATCCCCGTACGCCGCATCTCTATTTTCTCTGTTTGCCCCTTTCTATCTATTCTATCACGTATACTACTTTCTCTATCGCTCCATTCTACGCCTTGGTTCTTCTTTCGCTGGTGTTCAAAAAAAAAAAAAAAAGAAAACTCACCATATTGCAGTGCGCATGCCCAGTGTACCAAAGCAGTCAGTGGCTTCCGGCCTGTGAACGTTCAAGAACTCTCTGTTCGTCTTCACCGCCTACATTGACCTCTCGATCGAGCATCGAGAGCACTCACACTTCAATTTTTTGATGATTGACCTTTTGACGTTGGATGGACGGTGATTGATAAACGTTTGGCAAATGGTTGAAGTTGTTACCAAATTACTCGATTTAGCTCTTTCATTTTTATACGTGAGGTGATTCTTGAAGATCGAGCAGTTACGGTAGAACTGCTATTAAACGAACTCTGTTTGACAGAAATATGAATTAATTCGTGAACATTATCGTGGCTTGAAAATTTCCTCGATACACCTCAATACGTGCTTTTTAAATCAAGAAATCGATAGAATGAAATAAACGGAATTAAAGGATACAAGAGTGTCAACGAATCGTCCAATTCGCCAATAATTTATCAATCAATGATCTATCCGAAAAAGCACTAACAATGTGTTATTCGTACGTTCTAAAAATATTCCGCCATTCCAAAAATCGAAGCTAAAATCCACGCATTTCTTTCAAAGCAGTACTCCGTAAGCCTCGGGGACGAGGCACGAGACAACCACGCCCAGCAGATTGAGAGAGCCGAGATCGCCAACTTGGTCCATTCCCGAATGGAGTCGTTGAACCTCCCAGTAGCCGATTACGACGACGTCTCCGAGAAACGAAACAGCCTCTCCTACGTGATCATCAATCCCAGCTGCGATCTGAAGCTCGAGGAAGGTGACATCGTGTACCTAGTTCGACCAAGTCCGTTCTCCGCGCAGAAGACTTTCGAACGACACAATTCAAGGAGGAAGAGCAACATCAGCTTCTGTTCGGCCCAACTGGTATCGCAAATGAGCGCAGCGGTGGCTTCGGCCGGTTTACCGGGAGCTGGGGCAGGAAGTCGTCGAGGATCGGGAATCGGTTTGCCAAGAGCTCCTCCGTTGAGCACCACCAAATCGAATTCCTTGTCCTTACCAGACAGTCCGACGGTGGCTGGCGCTCTACGTGGTCGTTCCAATTCTCTGAGAGTGGTCGACGACATTCTGCTGAGACGTAGCAACTCGTTGAGGCAAGGACTGACGATAAGTAGAAGAAAAAGCAGTTTAGAAGACATAGGTTTAGGTGCTCTGTCGCATCCCTCGAACCACAACCCGATTAAAATAGCGCTGAATGGATCCATTGGTCTGGAAGTAACTCCACCTGAGGAAGGCTCCCAGACAGCTATAGCTAGCAACACAGGAATCCTGGACGTTGGTCTGCCTTCTATGCCAGAGTTGACCGCTGCCCTGGGATCCAATATCGATCCTTGCCTAGGTGGATCTCTAGGTGGATTGTACGATCCTCCGAATCTTCAGGGCCCGTTAGGTTCACAGTCGCCGCAGATCCAAGGCGGTACGCAGGATCCTCAGTACATACAGGGGACGATCGTATGATATAACCTTATGTGGGGACGCAGGTTCTCCGGCATGGTGCGAAACAAATGGCTGTAGCGTTCCCACATGACACGTCAAGATCACTAGTTGGGATGTTGATTCTCAGCATCCTGATTGCCGACGATTTTGGTGGGATTAAATGGTAGTGACGATAACGATGAATTACGAGGCGGCCGGAGAGCAAAGGTGTTTCAATGTCACAGAGGAGGATGGCACACTGTGGCCGGACTTTTATGATTACGGTGAACAGCTTAGAAGAATTTTTTACTCCGTTCTACTTTGGTAGTTTGAGTTTAGCTTAGCGGCGATGGTAGAACGAAGATATTTGACTCGAACCATCGGGGACCTAAGCGTTGCGACGTCGTATAGTCGCGACTGTGATACGTCAGAACGCTGATTCTTCGTTTTCTACATTTGGATGGAACTGGGCGTTAGTCGTTGTAACGTGACTCGTATTAAGTAATCGTTACAAGCCATAATCGTAATTAGCCGAACAAATGATCTAATTACGTTTGTTCAAATGATAAATTATCGGTTGATCTCTGATAAACCTATCGACTTCTTCTCGTTCGATATATACGTAATTCTGATTTAGCGTTACTGAAAATTTCAAAGTTTAATACGAATTTTAAATTATTTA
This sequence comes from Bombus impatiens, assembly GCF_000188095.3. NCBI lineage: Eukaryota > Metazoa > Arthropoda > Insecta > Hymenoptera > Apidae > Bombus > Bombus impatiens. The sequence goes on along the minus strand of NT_176778.1, from coordinate 101,126 downwards.
AATTAGTACAAATAAATTGAATCATATGTAGAAGCGTTATTCGATTGAAAATTTCGTTCGAACGATGCCCAGTTCAACCAACGTATAGTTGTTTCAACGAAGGTACGATACTATGTTAATACTAATTCTCTATTTGTAGATAGTGCGATCACGCGTTTCGAGCAACCACAATTTGTTGCGAGTTTCGTTTTACAATATCCATTGATATATCTCATGGCGTGTGTAGTGGTCTATGTTCTTAAAACGTTTTGCTCTCTAGTCGACTCTAGCGTCCCGACCTCCGTGGATCCGATCGAAATTTTCAGCGATCCAAAACGACGACGAGTATATGCTAGATGAAGAAACTCGCGGTAACGCGTGCCAGAGGTCCAGTGACGCAGTTAATCAATTCGAGAAATTATTAAAACGAAGAAGAAAAAAGCTTGCGACGATGGACAAGATTTAACGACTCCATGATACATTTGAAAATTGAATGAAATATTATTAATTCTATCGTTAAATATTTAAAATAGTATAATTTCTTTTTGTTCGATAAGAAATTGAAACCCAAAAATTTATATCAGTACGAAATTACATAAATATAAAATTGTTTAGAGCATATGACACACATGCAGATTAATCAGAAATTTATTTATGAACACAAAAGCATTGAAAACCTCTTAGCACTTTAACGTTATAAATTATGTATCATTTTTTACCACTAATAACGTTCGAAACCAAGATAATTTTGATTTTTATAAGTGTCCAATACAATAGTAAAATTTTTTAATATTTTCAACGATGACATTTACTTTTGTAAACATTTTTGTACCTTTTGTAAGGTACTTTTATACCTCTTATTTTGTACTCAATCATGAGTTTGTGAATACTTAGTAGATTCTGAATTTGCTATCATTTTATCGGATAAAAAGAAATGACAAAACACGTAAATATACACTGACACGAATTTTTTTGAGCAACGTAACAAGTATCAGCATGTACGATTTTTGCCCGTATGTGGTAAAACGAACAGTTTATATACGATAATATTTAGTATACAACGCTGAAGAAAATAAATTCTTGTCCTTCGTCACACGTGATAGCCGACAGAAGTAGGTAAGAAGAAAGAAACGTCTCCCTAGTGCAAACCCCGATTCTTACGTAGAGTCACGTTCTCGGGGTGAACGTGAGATAATTTTATACTAGAACCAATTTACGACAAGAGTATATCTTATAAATATGATTATAAATATAAATACATGACCATTTTAATCATATCATGCGAGGAACTCAGAAAAACACCGATTGGTGGAGGATCGTTATACGTCTAGAGAAGATGAACAGGATAGGACCTATAAGAGCGAAGAATTGAGAATAAAGTTTCGCTTTGACAAGTAAATGACAAGTTCACATTGGTAAAATGATTTTCAATGGTTTGAACTCGGATAAGAGTTGAGCTAAAACTGAGTAATTTGAACGAAGCTTGATAAAAATTCTTCGATTATAATGGTCCGTAAGCCTGGTTCTACGTTTGCGAAATAATCGAAATAATCGACTAATAAACACAAAAGATAATCGTCTAGTCGAAATTGTAGTTGCCATTCGATCGAACGAAGGTTACTCACTTTTAAGCAAACGCGATCTTTACTTCTCTTCTTATGATTAGTTCGAAACAAGGCAATCCTCGTTGAAATCTTTTATCGAAGTCCTTCGAGTTTATAATGTTTAATCAGACGAATTGTTTGTTCTTAGCGATGAAAGAGAAACAAGAATCAAGAGAAAAAAAAAGAGAGTAAAGTTTCGACAATCCGTTTAATCAGTTAGGTGAATACGTAGCCGTCGTTAGTAACGACTTAATTGTATCTATATATTATATTTCTTGACTCAATCGTTTCTCGACCAATTTACACGTTTCTCCGACCAAACGTCATTTTATCGAGTACCTGCTTCGATGCTGCTTCCGCTACGCCCGGCCCGTTTTGTCGTTCGATTATCAGCGATCGGATTAGCTTCATCTTTTGGTTCTTAGTCGAAGAATATTGTCAATATACTATAATCGATGAATTTCGTATACTACTCAAATTCATCGAACTATATCGAAATACGAAACAATTTCCAAAAACAATCATTGTAAAAGGCCCAGCGTGGAACGTTTTCCGAGCACGAGCCCGATTAAAGCCAAACAGATTCTGCATTTTTCGTTATAGAGCATAAATGAAGCGAATCGATCGATCTCCCCGTCAATCCTTATAGTTCACATAATCATTATTCTATTTAGCCAAATATGCAAATGAATTTTCTGTAGCGATAAATCGTTGATCTGGCCGCGAGCATTTTACACTCTCTTCGATATATTTCTCTGGCCCGTTTTTTCAGCCTCTTTGACTTTCTCTCGCTCATTAACTCTCTGTCTTTCTCACCTTGATTAGCGTAACGAAACCCGTCCCGTCTACGTACATCGACCATCTTCGTCGACGTTGATGGCTCGTAGAGTTTAGTACACAGTTTGAGACGCAGCCGTGGTATTTTTCAACGATGATTTTCTACGATCTAACGACCGATGAAAGCACCGAAAACGAAAACGAGTCTCTGGTTAATCCAGAGATCTGTACGTTATGCTCTGATTATGAAAACTCGATGCGAAGGATTCTACAAGCGTTTAGTTTAATAAAAGACAGAAAGCATGTAGAAGTTCGAAAAGTATAGCTATAACGTGGTAACGAATGAAAACACGTGTATAAGCTTTTCAAAGTTCGAGGACATCGATGGATGTTGATAAGCTCGTAGCACTCGTGATAAATATTCATACGTGGCAAGTTTTTATTTAATCTTCTGTAACGTGATGCAGTGAAATGTGGATTATCGACGATTAATATATCAATTAATGGAACATTCGATTAATCGAAAATTTAGAGATGCACTTTTGTAGGGGAAATTGAAGAACAAGAATAGAAGTTGAAAGAAATTGTTACATTTTTATGCAAATGATTCTTTTTTCCTGTTCGATATTAGGTGATACTTGTGAAATAAATTCAGATTTTTTTTTAGAAGATTAAATAAGAACTCAATAGCTTCGTGTTAAGAAAACGAAATTGCAAAACATGATACACAAACACGATTGAAACAAAAATTACGAAATTTCGACAGAAATCTTCTTGCGGGAGAAATTCCTGTGAATCTTGTATTTTTCGATACTAAAGGGATTCTGCTACCTATATCTTTACCGACTCAACGACCGAAGTGAAAACGAAAAAAAAAAAAACAGAACAATAAAAGCATAAAAAAATACGGGATATATTTAATAATAAAAGAAAAAAAAAGTAATCGAAATTCTATAAGATACTAACAGAAAGACATTCTTTCAGCAGTGTACATAGATTAATTGTCATAGAATCGATCGAAAACAAATGTGACCTGAAACTAAAGCGAGTAGCGTGTTATTACTATGCGTTGTTGTTCGACAAAAAGCGATGTGAAAGTAAAACTGTCCTCGAGTGTATGTGAAAAATCCTAGTTACGTCTGACATAAGAAAACCGATTGTCCATGATTCTGTTAACATTTGTATAAACATTAGCAACGATGTGAAACCGCGAAACTCTGGTATCCGTGAGTGGGCAAGTGACATTTTTTATTAACAAGCGACTTTGAAAAAATGAAAACAAAAGAAAAATACGAAGAAAGACGAGAGAAGGATCAATTGGGAAATAAAGAAAACGGTAGCGTAAACGTAAAATAAAGCAAAGAGAGAACGCGAACGAACATTTCGCGGATATATCGCTATGTTAACAATGGAGATTAATATTACGGTAATATTAAGAAACTTCAGACGAGTATATATCAGAAAAAAAATTATCGTCGTGTCTTCATAGAAAAAAAAAAACCAAAGAACAATCTTGATTTATCGGCGCGTGAATCCTCGAATCGATAACCCTTTCGCAAGTTCCTTGTCGATTTCTAGTCGATCATAAGGGTTCTGAGAGTTAAATTACAAAGCGAACTGCCGAGCTTGCGACATCGAGACGATATACATTTTCTCGTTTTTTCGATACACAGCGCGCGGTTTGACCAGTAATCCATCGTTTTATGTGAAAAATACAGAGCGTACTTGAAAGTAATTTATTCACGGTAAATTGATTTTTCATGGATATTGCGTTGAAATTGTATTCTTTATTTGTACGTAGAGCTCGAAGACAAAACGTGCGGATAACGTTCGGTGGAGCGTATTATAGAATTACGCGTGAATTTTTTACGCGTCCATAATGAATAATGTCAAGTCTGCTGTAATAAGAAATTTTTTTTCATGAATGTATCGTTCACCTCGAGGTTCGGTAAAATTATTAACGAGATTCCTCGTAGCAGAGTATCTTTCGGTTTTCTACAAAATCGATTGCTTCTATTTTTATTTCGAGCAAATTTTGTTGCTTAAACAGTATTGTATCGTTGATCGTGCTTCTTTTTACAATTTTATTCTTTGAAGTTGAGAATAAAATGATTTTTCCAGTTAAGTGGGAAGAATTAGTCCGTAAAGATTTAAATCTAAAGTCCAAATTTAATTTTCAAATCGTGAACGAAAATATTTATTATAAGCTGTTTTATCGTATTTTTATATAAAATTTTAATCATTGCTTTAAGCAATCGAATATATCGAAGAAATTAATGTCATTAAGACATCGTTTCTCTTAAAAGTGATAATTTGATATATCTTCTGTTCCTATGAAAAAGTTAGATTATTAATTGAAAAATTCGATGAAAATTTTCTCTTTGACGTCGTTTAATATAGCATAAGGATCGAAAGAACATACAATATGTGTGTAATTTGATTGTAAAATGTCATTTACGCGTGCAATATGAAATAACGACGAAGAGCGAATTTTTTCATAACAAATGAAGAATGAAAAATTACATTAATGTTTTATTATAAAAAAAAAAAAAAATCTCGTGCTGTGCTGAATAATATTCAAGTATTTGTATTTTTAGAGTATGTTATAAAGATGAAATAGGTTGAAGTATTCATGTTTCATGAAAAATATGTTCATAAGTATCTTATGAAGATATTCAACAAAATATTTAAAGTAGTGGTTCCTTTCAATGTTACAATTATAACAATATCTTTAATTTCTTTTATCATTTTAAAACATTACTTCACCTGTATTTCAAAATTATCGAACATTCAGTGCAAAAGCAACATAATATAGATCATATCTCTCGTATTTAATTAATTTCTATCGTGTCTTGATTGTTAATTCATTCGTAGATACCCTAAAATTTTATAGCACAGTTGTCGTTCTGTCAATTAATTAGAAAAACAAATCCCGAACTGTATAAAATCGTTGAAAAAACTAAAGAAACTATTCCCATTCGATGTATCGTACGGTATGCGCCGTGAAAGGACATGTTCCCTTTTCTGATCGATTCGCAAAGCATAAAAATTTCGGTGAAAAAATTATTTTCCTTTCAGACAAGATCGAAAAGGGAACATGAAATGTACGAATCTCGAGGGCGTGGTGTTTTCAGTGTCGTCGAGCTCGTTTCCACAACATACGAATTAAAAAGTTAATCCTTGACCACGAAAGGAACTACGAACGGCTGTATGTAATGTAAAATAAGAAGAACAGAAAAACAGAGAGAGAATGTATCTATATCTATATAAATATATATATATATATATATATATACCACGTGACACATTGTCACGCGATGCGTGCATGTAAATTTATTATAAATAAATTATTATAAAGCAGTAACATCGTTTCCTTCTGATACGTCGCATTTTATTTCGTGAACGTACAATTCCATTCATTTCATCGCTTAGAGTAACGTAGATCGAGTGAAAACTTGTATTACAAATGTCTGTTTCATTTTCTTCTTTTTAGGAATGTGCTTGAAACATGTTTAGTAATTTGTAATCTAACTATTTTATATTAATCGATGTAAATGTTTGAGTTGATAGTTCTTGAATAATTTGTTTTGTTTGTTCGAAGTGAAAAGAAAGTGTTACATAATGGTTATGTGTTTTTTAAATAACGAAGATACTTTCGATTCGATACTACACTCTATCCGTAGTTGTATTGTCAGAAAAATTACAGGTATGTCTCGCTTCGTGATGTTTCTGAGGTAAACAGCGAAGGAACGATCAGTCTCTGACAATTTCTTTTTTATTAATACTATTTATCCGTAAGAAATTACGTATCACTATCGTGTTACTCTTCGGTTCCTTGACAACCGGCTGTTTAACAAAAAATAATTTCTATTCCTTTACTTATCAAAATAGCAATGAAAGTACTAAAAGTACTTATGTCAAAAAAAAAAAAACTAGAAACTATCATCATACCAAATTAATATCTTCTTCCCCTATATAACAGTGAGATTGAAATATTCTTTTTAAAAAAGTGATATCAATGTCACAGTCTGCTTTTTCAAAACGGAAGCCGATCTTCAAAGATTAAACGCGTACATACACATCTTGTGGTCATCGTCGTTTAGGATTCAATATCATAACGCCATGTTATGTTACCGACGATTAATAAAACAGACGAGATGTTTCGAATTCGTGTAGTACGTGGAATGTTTTCATTTATTCTACGTGTATGCACATCTGTGTTGTTATATATACATATATTATGTGTATTGTCGCTATTCATGAGTTTATAAATACATCGCTTAAATACAGTATCGACAAGTGTGGGCAGATTCGTCTAACGAACTAACCTAGTGGCTCTTCACAGGCTTCAACACGTTTTCCGTGAACTGACCAACGATATTACCTCTCGGATGGTAACACGCCACTATCACACAGGTTCCGTCCCTTTTAGCCATCGCTATACCCATTTCGACAGTCTTTTTCCAAACGATCTGTGTGAAATGACCTAAACAAAAAGAAATAGGTAATTATTAACAATCGTAATTTTGTCTTGTACATTTAATGTCTCGATTTGTTATTATAAATTTCAAAAAATCGATAGAAAATGCAGCAATTTACGTTAAAAAGAATTGATCGTTGTCATTGAAACGGTAACAGAGGAGTACCATCAAAAAGTATAATTTCTTAAATTTTGTAAAGAATTTATTATCTCGCAAGAAATTAGCGTATATCAATTTTGTTGCTAGATATAAAAATATTACAAATTAATAGTTTATAAAATATGACACGCTTACTTTAGCAAAAATTGTCTTACAAAGTTAACGATTAAACAGCAAGAAAATATACATTAGTACTATTTAGAAACTAGACAGCCTTCGTTGATCGATATTTTTAATAAATTACTTCTAGCAATATTATTGGTGAAGATAATCGATAAATTAGCTTTTGTACGTTTGCTACGTACATGTGTTTAAGACCTTTGGTTCCGTTCCATACTTGTGATCCTTCCTCTCGGAATACCATTTGGAAACAACTTCTCGTGCTGGTACAATCAACTTCGGATCGGAACACTGCATCGAGTAGATATTCTCCCCGTACGGAGAAGTCGACTGGGGAATCAGCTTGTTCGTGTTCAGCAACGTGTTCGCCCACGCCTGAAGATAGAGGAAAAAATTCGTAATCGAGCGTTACTCTTGAGTCCATCCGTGCACGATCAATTGCAAACTAGCTAAGTCATGACCGCATGGAGTTCCAGACAAATTACAATTACGTAAATTAAAAGCATCATGAACGAACTGCTGATCCGAACTGTTGATAAAGTCTAGCACTACAAAGCAAAAAATATTATTTTTGCAATAGGACGTTTTAAAAATGAATCTTTTTATGAACAGATATCAAATTTAATAGTTAAAAATATAGCTAAAATACATTTAACGTTGCTAAAATGTTTCGTTGTTAAATACAAGTCAAAAGTTGTTAAATCATAGAAAAAATATTACGTTACAGTAGAATCTTGATTATCGAAACAACGATTAATGGAGAAATTGAAAATCTTCGCTTTATGATTTATTAATTTAACTATTTAAAAGTTTCTATTCTTATTTGATATTAACGTCAATAAAATAGTTCGAAGCTTATAAGCAACTTATGTTTACGAAGGATTATATCAAAATCAGAGTTCAACAATTACGATCAATCCAACAGAATAGAGTAAAAAGTGTTACCTTAGCAGCAGCGATTAATTCTACGCTTAACCTCATGTCTGGGACACGATGTCTCCTTCTGTATTCGTTGTGAACGACTAGAGCCTCTTGTTGCCACGCTTGTTCGTCTAACGTGTAATGTGATTTAGGATCTAAAAAGGTGATTTTTTTAGTAGGACTCGGACTTCCTGGAGGTAGGACGTTCTCCGTGAAGCTGCCCAAGAAATTTCCCGCTGGATTGTAATTACAAACGACGTAAACCTCGCCGTTTCGATTCCTGGCCATTCCAACGCCCAACTCGGTGCTGTCCTTCCACACGACTTGGGTGAAGTGGCCAGTTTTTAGGGTGGTGGGCTCCTTTCCGTACTGATGTTGCGCCTCTTCCGCATACCTGTGAATAAAATGTGTAATAAAATTAGAAAGGTGGACGCCACACATCGCTATCACGATTCTTACCATCAATTACATCGAGTTCATTGAACGTAAATTTTATATAGTTACCATTCGTTTACCGGCTCCTCGCCACCTACGATAGTCTTCGGGTTGGAACTCCACATACAGTACAAATTTTCACCGTAATCTATGTTTGCCCTGTGCTCTAACCTACCCCTAGCCGCCAGTATATTGGCCCAGTCCTGACTTGTTTTACATAACTGCAAACAAAGAGAGGAAATATGAAATATAGAGTTGAACGGTTCTATGCTACAATTTTTATAAAATTTCAAGTTTATAAAGAAAAAATTGTTAAAATATTCTACGAAGTATCATCATACTGTACTTGATATTGAAACGAAAAGGGGTGTATTAATATTCTTTTTAAACAACGAATCTTTAAGGAAATAATTAAATATACGATACGTTTTAATACGATAGGGAATATTTTTAAATACCGTAGATTCTGCTGATGCAAGATTTAATTTATTCAGCTATATATATATACATATACCAGCCGAGTTTATTTATCGATAAACATGAAGAGGAAATAACCTGTTTGTTGAGACGAAGAGGTGGTACTCCATGCCTAGCGCGATACAAATTGTGCGTCTCGATGCAAACGTTGATAAATTCCTTAGGAGGTCCCAATCTGCGCACAGATGGTTTACGTGTGTCAGTCTTTGATATCTACAACACACAGACAGAATACCGCGTGATAGACAAAGTTTGTGCGATATAAATAGGACAACAATATGAAACCTTTTAAAAATAAAATACACAGCAAATAAAATCAAGATTGCGTTCAGTCACGGAATATCAAATATTTTCTTCGATTTCAAGAGCTAGAGAAAAGTCTCCTCTATTATCGGGTTCGCGATGCTTTGGTACAGAGTTAAAAAGAATAAGATATTTTAATTATATAACTAATTTGATCAGTAATATCAAATCGTTGTGCAAAAGGTTTATTCCAGTTTGATATTTACTCCAATTAATTCTGAGGTTATTGACCTCACGAAAATTATTTATATAACCGAAACTAATTTAATATTCCTTCTCGTAAAACATCGCGCCCTCTGATCGTCTCAAAGCAAACGTTCCTACGCTTTAATTTGCTGAAACAGCTATTGCAATTAGAGAATAGCAATACGATCGCAGTTTTATTATAGCCGTTTTCCTTGTACGTGCATATACAGGGTCTATAGAAAAGAAAACCTTCCCACATCGGTTATATTCATACTGAAAGTATTAATCCAACAGCATCGTTCCCTAATGGCGAGCAGTTAATAGCAAAACTCGAACAAAATTACAAAAGTACTAATTACGATTGCAAAAGCCAAAATGTCAATGTCTAAAAACAAAAAGATAATTTGTCAAAGTTCTATAATGAAATACTTCATTTTCGTGGAATTTGCCAAGGTTCTAAAGTCTAGATAAAAAGACGAAGTAATGACGAAAAATAATTATACGAAGCACATACCTGGAATTTCCTTCCATAGGCACAACATTAAACGACGTATCTAATAATCTAAATTAACTGAAAAGAGTTACAAATGAAAGATTACACTGATGCAACATTCGCTTAATCTTGTTAAAGGCTTAACCCGGAGTTTCTATTAATCAAGCTGCACTTTATCTAAATTAAGATAAATCTATCTCATAAATAACACGACGAATCAACCTTTTGTCACACCCTGTATATGTGCACGCGTGCACGTTACGGTCAAAGCGAAATCACGCGATCGCGCGAATGCAGCCAGCAATAAAGACGGTGACGTCCCTAATAACCTAGATGCGGAATATCCAATGGGGAGTAGACTGACTGGCAGAAATGATTTCCCATCGTGCTATCGTAACGCGATCATTTCCAGCACACGACAGTCAGGAAGCAAGCTATCGTAAAATCGGCACGTCCTCCTCTATCGTTGGGGTTTCCGGTCGCGCGTTTCTCTTCGGATTAGCTTCGACTCCTCCGCAACTAACAAGTATAAGAAGAGACCCGGTAATCGATCTACGGATCTATGTAATTTTTCAAGTTGAAACGATTAAACGGAAAGATTTATATGATTAACAGCGGCATAGTAATTAATTTTATCGGTCGATAGCCGGAAGAAAAGCCAACTTCAGATATATTTTTGTCCAACATGCACTATCGACCGGTCGTTGCGTATTTTTAATTTCCGCGCAAATGTCACGCGACGCTTCGTTGGCCATTTGATTAATGCGGCCACGGATGCTGACAAGACAAATGGTGTAAATAGAAGTGCAACGAGACGTTGAAGATCGTCCTAGATTTTGGTTCTGATTAGATTCTTCTAGATTCTAGAATAAAACACTGATTTTGTGGGGAAAATGAATGAAAAATAAGGTAAATTCCATCACAGGTTCTCTACTATCCAACTATGGAAAATGGGAGTAATAGCAAAGACGTAGAACAAGTTTGTAGGTCTTGAATACTTGCGAATACTTTTCTACCTTGATTCGCTACAAACTTGCGATAAAATATAATATTTTGATAAAACGTAGAAACGTAGTATTATCGTTTAAAATGCTAGCAATTGAAACTGTACGAATTTATGTAGACTCATCGCGAATTAATTCAACAACAAATACCACGCTCCTCTACAATTGCGCGATGCATCTGCCGATATTTTTTTTTTTATTTGGAAGTAGTTTACAATCAATTCTCTTTGAGAATTATAATTAAATTATTCTGGCGTGGTACTATAACATGAATAATAAATGATTATCGTATGTTTGATTATCTAATGTTTAAATCTAGAAGGTAATGCTTTTTAGCCTGCGAATCTGATCCGTCGTGTCAAGTAATCGAATAACTAGTGGGTTTTGGTGGTTGTTAATTCTTATGTTATATCTGTCGATATGACGCGAAAGTTCAAAAAGCTCCAAACTCTAATCTACTCTAATTAGATTAGTTTATTTTCCACCCTCCTTGTCTAACGCAATTATTCTATGCGGAAATGAGAAACCTCGTCCGAAATCAAGTAGTTGACGAGTCTCGAGAGAACTCAACCCCCTGCCAATTTCCTATTTATACTTGTTTCTCTTCGATCTGCGCGCGAGTCATAGTAAACGAGAGCACAGTGTCCTCGCGTACAAGGAATAAATAGAAGATTAAATAGAACAAATAGAAGAACAGCGCGGATGGACGCAAAGTGTAAAAGCGAGCCGAGAAAAATCAACACAGCACGCGAACTCGACTCTCGAAGACGATTAGTCATCATTGCGAGAGTAACGATTTCCCGAGGCGTTATGCACAGCCGTTCACTAGACGTGTCTCTCGAAAAGGGAACGATCCTGAGTCATCGACAGATGCCAACGTACCCCGATGTCGCTCGCTCGTCTACACACGGAGTTAGGATTCACGTGATCGCGTGAACGCGTGACGATGATTTACTTCGCCGTTTAACCCTTCAAACGGTAACCGATTACGGTAACTCGTGCGTGTTTGTCTGTTCCTTTTCGTTTCGATTTTCACGCGTTTCGTCCACGTTGACGATGAATAATGAAAATGAAATCGCCGTTCCTTTTCTTCTTGACAAGGGATGATTTATATATCGATAGTTTGTGGATATGTTGCGATAATTAGGGTTTAAGGAATGCAATTAATGGACTGGATGTAAATGTACTAATTTAAAAGTTAACGTCTGGGTTTATATACGTATATAAGTATGGAGAATTATGTATTACAAAAGAAAAGATAATTCTAGATCGATACCGTGTAAGCCTGAAAAACATCTCAGAAGGATAAAAAGATATTACTATGTTGCCCAAGGACTGATTTTATGTTTTTGTCGCAAGCTCGTAAAACGATAATAGGATAACCACGTCTCCCAAATATCCTGCAGGGCACAGCCATTGAGACAATAACCAGATAGTGTCCCAAACCCAGAAGACAGTAACATGATAGGCGCTTTCTGACAGGCGCTGGGCGCAGGGGTGACAACCCCTCCATAGGACCCAAAACCTTGGTATATAAATCTTCCCAAAATCGGCACTCGACACAGTCTATTGTAACAGTTTGAACCATTATTCTGTCGTATTCTTATAATAAATTTTATGTAGACTATCATATCTGAAGTTCGAATGTCTCGCCTTACGTGCGAAACGTTCAAACTATCGCGAAATAAGTCAAACGACGTGAGGAGAAACCGGTAATTTGTTAATTTCACGATTTCCTGTATCTACTACGTGACATTCTCGCTGTAACTCTTTTACCAGTACATAGGTAAGGTATCTCAGACATATGGGAACTTTTCCATTTGAGATACTTGCAAGAAGAATTTAATGCACTTTCAAATAAATGTTCAACTTTTACTTCGCATTTAAGTTTCTATACGGTAGAAATTCATTTATCTGAATCGAAGGACAAGCGGTTCGTATAACTGGAATTTGTATAATAAGAGTTAATCGACTCTCTCCATTGTCTGTGATTTATCATAGAAAATGAAATTTGATTAAATTTATTTTCTGCGTATAACAAAGATATACTGTTTGATAGATGGAGCGAACAAACAGGAATTCGTTTAATTCGACGCTAACTAAAATTTTGTTTCACAAGCAGTTCCACTTCGAATGGAATTCCACCCTCGTATTTCAAAATCGTGTAACTTTCTATTCTTCTTATATAACAGAAAATTCTTTAGAAGCAGAATTTCGATCGCAATACGATCGATCATAGAAAAATATATTTACCGGTGTCGACGAATATCTTGCAGAGTCGGGGGAGGCCGACGATGACCTGGCACTGCTGCAAGACATGCCGTCGCTTCCTAAACTACCGTGGAAACTGCCGTGCAAGGAATTCGACAGTGGCCCTGGAGACGCTGGCGACGCTGTCAAAGGAGATTTCGATCTCACCGAATCCGTCCTCGACCTGAAAATCAGTAAATCGATTATACGCTCGATGCAGAAGCACAGCGAGCCTTTCAGATTTGAGGCAGTGACACTCGCGGCTAGCGGTGCACAGATTTAGACAAGCAACTTCTATGAAAGGTTTCCTCGGAAACAACGGGTCTATGTTGCGTTGTGTCGCCGGCGTTTCAAGCTGTCGGCGATTTAGCTTCGACGTACGTTGAATCTCAATGGATTCGATCAAAAAGCAGTGTGATTGAACCGTTTGTATTCGTAGCAGCGTACAAGTCAGCTGTGCATTGAAAGGAGCTTTGATTGGATATATTTAAAGAACCATTCTTTTCGGGGTACAAGCTAATCGGAGTGAGAAATTGATTGTTTGAATTTCACGAGAATTCCGATAATCGAGTATGCATACGTGTTGTATGGTAAACACGAAGACAATAATTTAAAGAACGACCATGACTAATATAGGAAAAAATTGAATATATACGGGGTTGTAGAATTCACGAATCAACTTTGTTTATCACGTCAACTTCTAATTCTAAATTTTATCTGTAGATTATGCTACGTTTATATTGACCTCTTTAGATTAGAAATTTTATTTATAATATATCTGGAATTGAAGATACTCGTACGATGCAGTTTCGAAAATTCTTCGCTAGAGTGTGGTGGTAGTAAAATCGTTTTCTTGGAAACGAGTGGACTAAAGTTGAAAAATGGATGAACAAGAAAAAGAAACTCGGTTCCAGCTATTAATCCATGAATCATACATTTTTGTTATTTTTATATCACCCGACTCGACAAACACTTAAAGCGAAAAGCATGGCAAGCAATTCTGCAGATTCGTAGGCAAACATTTTCTCAAAATACCATCTTTCCCAAAGGCTTAAATGGAAAGTTCGCTAAGTCGCTTAATCGTTTGAAATTATTCGATTCCCGCAACGAATGTTTAGTCTTCGGTGTCCTGCTATTTCTCTGCTTAATCCGCTTTCGCCTTTCCAATTATTCGTCACAAGTTTCGCTACGTGCTGAGGATCCTTGTCTGTTTTTCTTAAAGCGTTCACACTGCCTGCAACATATGCGCGACACGTCTTTTGATAGTTCGTTGGAATTCCATCGTCGAACGAATCACAGATTCACGTGGATTTAACACATGTCCGATAAACTCTCTAATTTCGTTGCGTTTATCGGAATTTTACCAGCTGTTTGTCAAATCTTCAGTTCCGTGTACCAGGCCCGTTAAATCTCTTCTTAAAATCAAATCATTCTCCGAATTGATTAAAGTTGTAGCTTCGAAAGGAATGGTTCTTAAGAAATGAATGGATTACAAATAGATCGATACAGGACATATCTAAATTAATTGAAGCAACAGGATCAAAATACCCAGGTGCCATTACTATAATCGGACGATTTAAACAATTCGCCAATTTACTCTCCTAAAACATTCTCTTAAATGCTAAAACATTCTTTATTTACTTTGTTAAAACATTCCCTTAAAGATGCCAGCGGAATTCTCAACTTCAACAGCTCCTTAAAGGATACAAGCAAAAAGAGCTAACGGCGGGGAACGTGTTAAATTAGCGTCCGCTTCTCTTCAGCCTCGTTTCTCGTTCATCGAGACGCTGAATCAAACGAAATTAAACAAGTGTAAGCAGCGTTAAAGCCGGCGCCGTACAATTTCGCCCGGAACTCGACGATCCTTATCACGTCAACTTCTAATTCTAAATTTTATCTGTAGATTATGCTACGTTTATATTGACCTCTTTAGATTAGAAATTTTATTTATAATATATCTGGAATTGAAGATACTCGTACGATGCAGTTTCGAAAATTCTTCGCTAGAGTGTGGTGGTAGTAAAATCGTTTTCTTGGAAACGAGTGGACTAAAGTTGAAAAATGGATGAACAAGAAAAAGAAACTCGGTTCCAGCTATTAATCCATGAATCATACATTTTTGTTATTTTTATATCACCCGACTCGACAAACACTTAAAGCGAAAAGCATGGCAAGCAATTCTGCAGATTCGTAGGCAAACATTTTCTCAAAATACCATCTTTCCCAAAGGCTTAAATGGAAAGTTCGCTAAGTCGCTTAATCGTTTGAAATTATTCGATTCCCGCAACGAATGTTTAGTCTTCGGTGTCCTGCTATTTCTCTGCTTAATCCGCTTTCGCCTTTCCAATTATTCGTCACAAGTTTCGCTACGTGCTGAGGATCCTTGTCTGTTTTTCTTAAAGCGTTCACACTGCCTGCAACATATGCGCGACACGTCTTTTGATAGTTCGTTGGAATTCCATCGTCGAACGAATCACAGATTCACGTGGATTTAACACATGTCCGATAAACTCTCTAATTTCGTTGCGTTTATCGGAATTTTACCAGCTGTTTGTCAAATCTTCAGTTCCGTGTACCAGGCCCGTTAAATCTCTTCTTAAAATCAAATCATTCTCCGAATTGATTAAAGTTGTAGCTTCGAAAGGAATGGTTCTTAAGAAATGAATGGATTACAAATAGATCGATACAGGACATATCTAAATTAATTGAAGCAACAGGATCAAAATACCCAGGTGCCATTACTATAATCGGACGATTTAAACAATTCGCCAATTTACTCTCCTAAAACATTCTCTTAAATGCTAAAACATTCTTTATTTACTTTGTTAAAACATTCCCTTAAAGATGCCAGCGGAATTCTCAACTTCAACAGCTCCTTAAAGGATACAAGCAAAAAGAGCTAACGGCGGGGAACGTGTTAAATTAGCGTCCGCTTCTCTTCAGCCTCGTTTCTCGTTCATCGAGACGCTGAATCAAACGAAATTAAACAAGTGTAAGCAGCGTTAAAGCCGGCGCCGTACAATTTCGCCCGGAACTCGACGATCCATCCGAGTTCCGTCGACGGATCTGCGAACAGAGAAGCCTTTTGTGTCTCGCGTGGCCAAAAGCTGAAAGGTCGAGAAAAGCGTGCGCGAAACTGCCGGCGATCTCCCTCTGTGCGTCGTCAGAAAGGAAAAATCGTTGCGGCACATGCAAAACGCGAGCCGAAGCGGTCGAACAAGAAGATCGTTTAAACGTGCTTCGTGAAATTGTACGAGTGCCTCTAATCTATTTCTAGTGTATGTTCCACTGTGGGCTGAATACTGTGATGCCGGCAGGATATAGCATCGTTAACGAGTCTCTTTGTCCATTTATGCGTCTATTATCACGAAAATATAACGTTACGTGTGAATCTGTCGCAAGTATCTGCTAACAATTTATTCCACAATTGCTTTCCCGACGCGTCGTTTGCAAATGCGCGTGAAATTTATGGTCGGCGCCTCATACCGCGTCATTTTAACGAATAGCATCGTCTAGAATACTCTAGAGCGAGATAAACGACCCAACAAAAGCAAACGA
The DNA here is from genome assembly GCF_000188095.3 of Bombus impatiens. NCBI lineage: Eukaryota > Metazoa > Arthropoda > Insecta > Hymenoptera > Apidae > Bombus > Bombus impatiens. Next base: position 84,379 of record NT_176778.1, on the reverse strand, counting down.
CCAAGGATTATCCTTGGTAATTGTATCTGACATGGAACTGGCTTTGTTCGCCAATCGTTCGTCGTCGCGATGAATTTACGCGAGACGAGTCTCGTACGAAGAATCATGAAATTCTTGGTGGGTTTAGTATTATACCGAGGAATTAAATGAAAGATCCTAAGCGACTTTAGTGGTTCTCATATTTCGATTCTGAGAAAATATCCAAGCAATGTTTAATATCATACATAGAAATATAATCTAACAATCTAACTATTTAGCGATAGATAATAATACTTACAAAAAAATAGACATTGTAAAATTGAAGATCTGTCTTTAATGTACTAAAGAAGTGATTCATACGTTAAGATATGTATGTTCATGAAAAACTTTTAACGAGTATCTATCGTGCCTGCGATGCTTCTAATTCTCTTTTGTTGCTCGTCAGTGGATCTAAATGCGAAAGGCTATTCGATTGGGAAAATAATTGTTACGTTTGTTTAATAATTGCAGATGCATCGATATAGCGTTAACAATGACTTCATAGATAACCTTTAAAAATTATGCCAGAATACTTGTAATAATTTATCAAAATGTTAGACATGCTGTCTCAGACACCTAAAATTTCAAAAAGTTCCGCACAATATACACAATATATTCATAAAAATTCCTTACGATAAATAATCAAATATTTCTGCCAGTTGTTTCCCATCTGAAAATGCGACTCTATTCTTCGATAATCAATCGCAACCAACATCATCGCCACGCAGGCATTACAAACTCAATGCGCTAAACTCAATTAAACCCGGCGAAGCGTCCAAATACGTCGCGACAGTGAATGACTCCTCCATTGAAAATGGGGATCGTAGCGAGGCACGACATTTTCAACGTGACCGTCGTAGCCATCGTTGCTCCTTTTGTCAGGCAACAGCTCAGCGTATTTACAGTATCAGCATTCAGGCGGTGAAGTAACGACGAAGAAGCCGAGAGAAAGCGGCGTGGGACACCAAGAACGTCGTGGAACACGCGAGATGCCACGGCAAGAATTACGCGCGCACCGCGACCGTTTCAGGTTCACGCGAACGCGCGCGCTTCCATACGCCGTCGTCCGCGCGTGCACGCTTTTACTTCCTTCTTCCTACGAGTCTCCTCGACCACGGCCACGGTCGCCACTCGCCACCAGAAGAAACGTTCCCCCGTCCTTTCTCGCGTCCCGCTGCTTCTCGCGCGTCGACAACGATTTATTAACCCTCGCGAACGTTCGAGCGCGAACTTTCAGGGGAAACGGTGAACGCACGGATGGAAAGGGCATTGTTCTTCGCGAACGTAAATTTGGAAAGTTGGACAGCCGGACTTTTGCACGCGCGAGAATCTTACTTTTGATTCTCTGCTGCAGTGCTCGAGATGATCTCGTTTAAGAATCGTCGAAAACTTTCACCGGTTACTTTTAAAGATATCTCGTTCGATGGAATCATAGGAATTTTTTGGTGTTTTAAGTATCGCAGACGAAAGAATGGGAATTGAGTTGCGCGAGTGTTGAGCTTCGTGCGATTGCACCGTGATGCTATCGGTTTCAATTGCCTTTCTATTTTACGTTCACCTGGTAGGTTTAGCTTCTTCTATGCGTGCGGCAATTCTTCGTGATCAATGTTATTGCATTTGATTTTCTTCGAGTAAATGTTTTATTCGAGAATTTTTCTTTTTATTTACACGTTTTACACTCGATAAAGTACCAACGACGATTGACAATATTTCTTTCAATTTCGTGCACTAAATGGACTTTCTCTCGGCTTCGTATTCGTCGACTATGTAATTACTATTAAACACTAAGGCCATTCACCGAACCTAACGAAGCCCTGAAAGGTACAAACGGTGGATTCTCCTTCTCTCTTTCTCTCGTCTTTTTCTTCCCTTGCGCCATCGAATCGTCGAGTACTCTCGTTCACGCGCTGCTCGGCTTCGTTAGAATCGGCGTTTGGCATGGCTACAAGTCTGCACACCATAGGTGAATACCTTTCGGGCGATAACTGGTCGACAAAGCCGACCACCTTCTTTTTCGTTCCGTTAACGCTGAGCGAGGGCATACTACAAGGAGGGGTAACGATTTACGATATACACAAGCCGGACATCCTTTGACTTTTACTTAGAATTACTATACATCGTTCAAGATGTCCCGAGTGAAATTAACGCGGAAAACGCATCTAACCGCGAATCAATTAGCGTTGGGGTCGTGTTTCCAGCAAAATTACTTATTCACGCGAGATCCATGTCACCTAACAGCTGGAATTCAACGGTGAAACGTCGACTATTCTGGCTCTTTTGAGAGATTAATTGCTTGCGCGAATAGCTTTCGAAGTTTACATCGAGTGGATGATTAAACGGAAAATGAATTAAATCGACGAAGTTAAATTATAAAACCAAATCTGCTCGATAATCGTATGTTCGCGAAATTGTACGATTACGTCAATAAAGGCCAGCTAAATTAAACGTCTGATTTAATCATCGATTGTTTTAAAACAAAAGAGTTATGTTCGACGTTTAAAAACTTATTTCCTTCTTATTCCTTTCGAATCTGAGAACAAACGCTATACTGAGCATAAAAAAATGATACGTTTTAATAAGATGGACTTTATTAGCAGTTCTCGAGAAAAGAACCGAATAAAAGTTGTTCTTAAAAAAAGAATAACGAAATTCGTATAGGAAAATCGAAATGCATACTATACAAATATTTACTCGTGTTTCTCCCGTAGCAGACATGGTGCAAAATCAACAGACATCCTAAGTAAACGAATGTCTATCCCTTATCCGAATCCCAGTGATATAATATTACGTATTTTAAGGTTTTTCTCTCGGGACATCTTGTTCTAATATGTACACGTGTAAGTACCTATGTATGTATGTATATTTACACGTATAAGGAAACCTGTACCATAACAAAGAAAAAAAATTGATAAGTTCTGATCTGTCTCAAATCAGATATTTATGTGTGTTTGAAGACCGTAAGGGCAAACTTTATTACAAATAATGCACTTTTTCACTAATAGTTTATAATTACACTACACAGAAAAATGTATTGAATGAGCTGACGGTCATAAAATTGTATAAATTGTACTAAATTTACTATGATTTATACAAATTATTTCCTGATTAACGAGCATAAATACGTGAATGAAATTCGTACACTAAAGAGGTATTCGAATACTCGTATGTATTAGTAAGATATACATCTTTACAGTTATTACGTTACAGTTATTACGTTCGAGTATCTTTTTATAAATGCATTAAAAGCTTAATTTCATTGAACTTTACAATTATTTCATTCCATATTTATCTCATATCAAACTACACACGCTAATAACGAAATTTATCGACTAACAAAAATTCACTTGTAAAACTGATTCTCTACTCTTTTCGAACAAAGTAAATATATATTACGAATATATTCTAAACTCCGAATTCCCAACATATGGTTCGTAACCCTCGCGATTAGTTTTAAAAATATTTGTAGCGCTTAGATATTTTAATATGTCTACTTTGTCGTAGTAAGCCAAAATGAATTGTCATATTTGATTAAAAAAAAAAATTTGAGGAAAGATTATTTAGTTGTTGTAAAAGAGAGTCAGGAGCCAAAATTGTTAGGAAACACGGCTCTAAATTTGTTAACTGTTAAAGAAAGGAAACGTACATCTATAAAAAAGGATAAATACATAAACTACTTTTGCATTTCTGAAGTTTTACCCAGAAACAAGCGATACGTTCAACGCGGCATTTCTAAGAGCCGTGAACCGGTTCTCGTTGTATCAACAACGCTGTTGCAAATACGTTACCTAGAAGGAAGCACATTACCGAAACGAAATTTCTTCGCATACACGCATCGAACATATCGCTTCATTCACGTTCCAGGAAGTCTGGTTTCTCCCGGTTTTCCCTTTCAGTCAATATAATTAAGAAAAAATGACGCATACCTGTTCGACTTTGGCGTAACGATGTCTCTAGTCTCGGACGTGTATTTCCTTTCAGCACGACCGCCGTTGAAAAGCTCGACGGTTTCCCTGGTAACCGTTTCCAGGAGAGGTTCTCCACCCCGTCTACCCTTACTGAAGGTCCTTTGATCCGTTTTACGGACCATAACCACCCTCGACAGAGGTTGATTGAATTCATGGCCGTGCATCGTTGGCGGAATCATCGCTAACGACTGAGAGAGGGGTCCTCCGACTCGCGGGGACCTGAAACAGATTATTCGAGATTGCAGAGTGAGGGGATTTGCATCGAATGCTCCCTGTTTAAAATTAAAATGCTTTTCATGCTACGATTAACTCGACGTCCGCAACTTTTTCTTTTAATGAATTTTTTATGAAATACGATTCTGTTCAAAGACGCATGCTGAGAATCTGTTACTTTGTAAATTCTTTCCTCGTTCGTCCGAATAAATAGCAATGTGGTGAAATTTTAGTATTTGTATTCATAAAAAACAAGATGAAATTTTTTCCAACTAACATAAATGATAATATTGGATTGTTCGAAAGATTCGTAAACGAAATTTAAGAAAAATTTAAACATGGTATATTTTTATAAACAATTTATACGCTATTCCTTTTGTAATAACTTTTGGCTATTTATAATGGGACGGATGGAGTTCGACTGATATAGAACAATATTGGCATATTCATTATTTATACATTGTTTTTGTTATTTTGATTTGATTTGATACACTAAAAAACATCTTTTCTATTGATTAATCTTGCATTTCTTTTCTTAATTACTCTATACATACAATGATTAATAAGTAGCATTTATCAGAATTTAACATTCCGTTACTTCGCACGAGTTTATAATAAATGATTATTTTCCAATCTTGGAAACGTTATGTACTTTCCGAATAACCTAATAACATGTACAAACGAAAACGATTGTTATTACAATATTTGATAGACCGTGAATACCTACTTACGCATTTATTGAAGACTTAAAAGTATAAAAATTTACAGACTGCACCTAATATGAAAGGATATATAAGATATTGAAAACAAAAATAAAGTACTCGTGATAATATTTCATAAGTGAAATAAAAATGTTTATTTGGATTCAATTTCTTTAGTTATATCTATTCATTAACATCTGCAGTCTATTCATAAGATGCTCTCGTGTTTCAAAGTTTGCAAATTAAACATTTTTATGTTGTGCTATTCTCATTAATGTATAATAAAGCAAATTTGTCATCTACATTTGAAACCTATTAGCATAGCGGGCAATAAACCGAGATCCTAATTCAACTTCTTAGCGTTACAGTGTGAAAACAAACGCTTTGGGAAGCAGTTTAGAGAATCGTGACGATCGTATTTTACAAAATCACGTTATGGAACGGTTAGAAAATAAAATTATGGTAAGAATTTAACGGTGTTGAAGTAATAAATTACACGATGTTCTTTTCTTATAAGAATTTTTTCTCCTCGTGGGAACGTCATAAGTTTTCCAATCCCATACGAAAAACATATACGCGCATATTTACGATACTTGTAATGCCTACTCTGCTTTGCGTGACTTGTTAACGAGGTAAATATATTTATAACGAGTCGTGAATTGCAGTTATCGTACTTACGAGCACTTTTAAGACAGCAGACAGAATATATTTACTCGAATAACTATATTTCCTTGGAAAAGTCGCAGCAAAAAAAAAAATATTTTAGAATATCTATGTAACGTTACTCTGTCAATTTAGGATCATTGTATCGGATAACTTGTCTTGATCCCTTATTTTCTAGACGTAAATCGCAATGATAAAATCAATGATAAAGCGCCTGTAGGCGTCAGCTATAACGGCATTAAAGAGAAGAATCATCGTAATGCAATTTAATTAGATCAATCGCTAAGTAGAGCGATAATATGACAAATGATATCTGACAAACGCTGTGCGTTTTAGAATCAAAGATATAGTTTTCCTACATGTAATCCTTACACATTGAAGGTACGTACATATTCTTACTTTATATGGCAATCTCCGTACTATATTATAATTTACTTTGGCATAATTACAGACTAATTAGCAAATATTTCCTATCTTGAAAACAATAGAAATTTGATCTATTTTTGAGATACTTCATATATCTTCATTATTACCTAGACTTGCTTATTATTCTATCAAAGCGTATAAACAATTTAATTTTTTTATAAACTTTATTATCACATCCCTGATAGACAAACATAATTAATATATATAAATAAATTATTCGACTTTTATGACAATAGTGACACATTTTCTACAGGCTAAAAGTTAAAACAATAGAAATATCATAACGTGTTTAATATAAGAAATAATTTAGAAATTTCTAATTCTATAATTTAATTGATTATAATGTTGTTTCCTGAATCGTTGAAATTATACTACTTGTTAGTTACACGTCGATTTTTTTAAATGCATACGACAAACTTTCGTTTCCCTTTCGAATCAAATTTACATTTCATATTTACACTTCCAATACAGATCTGTCAAACATTTCAATTCATACAACAAACTTTCATTTTCCCTTTCGAATTAAATTTATAATTACCGAACATACAATAATAGCATTCAGCTGAATTTCACTTTCATCGGGGTTCGTACGATTCTTAACTCTTCAAACAATCTTCAGGGCTACGAATTATTGTTGCAAGAATTGCTATAACGGGAAATATGTTTTTGTGCGTGCCGAGGGAAGGTAGATACATCTAATTACGACGAATGTGGTAATAACATCTCTTGGTCTATGAGCTCGGTATTCATAGCGATGAGTGAACAACCTAACACTATCGTGCAACGTATAATGAAGCACATAGAACGAAGACCTGCAATTGTTCATAATTTAGTCGCTCGTTGACACTATTTATGATTACAGTAGGTATCATCGTCTGCTTCAAACATTGACGAATTTTTCCAAAAAAGATTTGAAGATACTTGTTTGTATATGCATACTAAGACTTCAAAAAACAAGAAATCAAATCTCAGTTACCATTTCATATAAAAAGTGCAGTGAATGTCGCTATTAATCTTTTACAAAAAAAAAAATGTCGTGACACTTTACCTGTGTCACCCTGTGTATAGGATGTAAATAAAATGAGTGGCTACACTTTGTTATCGTATTCTTTCTAAGGACGGAAAAAAATTGTGATCGCAGAACCGGAACCTTTTTCTTTCCAGGATATAAAAACTCTTTGTTTACACTAGGATTTACATAATAACAGTGGCTATTATTGTCGAACTGATTTACTACGACGTACATACGTAACTTCAATGTCAGATCGACTCGTTACTATACCAATTTTTCTGATTCTACGTATAGCAATTATTCTTCTAAAGTTTCAATATAAACAACAAGCGTCTCGATCTCAACGACAAAGAGGAAAAAATCATGACAATTTAAAAACCTCAATAAGAAAAGAAGTCACTTGCATGTATGCCTTTTCGTAGTAGTTTACAGTGAACAAAATCTCTATTCATACAACAGAAAAATAACAAGGATATTATTTATTATTGTTTCTCATTGCTAGTATAAATCCGTAGACGAGATATCTCGTGTCTTAATGAAAATATACACCGGATATATCCTAACATCACACGAATGATATTACTTCCAACACATCTTCCGTACGTAATAAAAAGCGTTAAAATGCACATCACGCTCTCGTCGCCTTAAATTTCTGTTAATTTGTTCGTTCGCTTGCTCCAACGCATAAATTTCAACGCTTGACCAATTGACTAATTTTAACACCTTGCTGTATTATTTTGAATATCACCCTAGCTTGTTCACCCTAATACAGTATGTGGGATGTATTCGCAATAATTTGGAATTCCCTTTCGAGGGAAATTGCTTGCAACCCGAAATTATCCACTCGATTAAGCCGGTTGCTTGCTGGGACCTCGTTACTCTTAAAACTACGCCCGCTGACTCCTCGTTAACCTCGTCGTTAACGCGTAGTCAGATTCTCGTTCCGCGGGCAATTAAGGCTGAATTTCTCCGAACGTCTAATCAACGGAGGGGCGAGTATAGTGGGTGTCTCTAGCATCGCAATTTCTTGCGGATCTACTCTTATACTCGAGGGACCGTTTCGCACGCCGAAGAAGACGCTTGACAATGATTTTTACGATCGCAGCACGATACGGGGTCGTGCTCGGAACGGTGAAATTGCGAATCAGCGATTGGAAACGGCCGATTGATATGTTCGGCTCCGATGCACTCGCCAGAGGAAAAAGTAAAGCTCGTCGATCGTAAATCATTTGAAAGTGTTACTGGGCTTTCTTCGGTGAAGCAAGAGCTTAATCCGAATCTGGATCAAAACTTGAACGTGGCTCGCGTGAAATGACAATGATACCAGTTAATAATTTATTATGGCGAATGGTGTTACAAGCGTGTAGGTTCTTTAAAAGAGATATGTACATGTATATAGGGTGTTTCCTTTATATTGGATATCTTACGATCAGTTACTTTTGCCGTTGTAAAAAATTGTGTCAGGGTGATAGTTAATTGGCTCGGATGAACGAACATTGTAGTTCGCGACTTGTACTTTGCTTGTATTTAAACGGAACTGTTAATTTTTTTTTCTTATAAGCTGTGCCTTTTCGCTATCTTTAGCTTAAAGAGCCAAGGATTATGGAAATGAAACGAATGGGTAAAATAGCACAGCTATAGAGGCAAAAAATGACGATTAAGTTACGTAAATCGGAGTCGCGCGATTCGACCCGCATTTCGTTGCGACAGAAAAACAATTGCAGTAAATCAGTGTTTCTGAAACAGCTAGAATACCAGAATCGTACTATACTCGTATTCGCTTCTGATTCAACATCTAGTTTATACATACGTACATAGTTTACTATAATACTTTGATGCTTTGATCGTTCTAAATTAGCGAAGAATCACTTTCAATTTCATCTCTTCTTATCGTCCTTACTTTATTATGTAATCCCATTTCGTAATACCTGATGAATAAAAAATATACACTAGCTTTCGATAAATTAAATAACGTTACTTTATTCTTACAATGAAAATACACGATTTGTGTATACCCCTAATCTAAAATTTCATTTCTATTTTGAATATTCGGATAGTAGAAAAAATGATTACCGAATAAAATAAACAATTATAAGAGCATGCTGACTCTATTCTAAAAGAATTTGGAGAATTTTTCACGCGATATAAAAATACAAATATCGTTTTTTGTTTAAAAAAAGTATCTTCGGTTATATAAAATAATAGCGTTCGTTAATATGAACGGTCTTTTACATTACTTTTCAAATTCAATTCTATATCTTCATCAACATAAGCGTTTTACTACGACTACACATACTTCATTTACATATTTATAACGTCCTAACCACGAGGTGCCCTCGGATGACCTCAGATTGGACGAACGACCATCCGAAAGACGAAGTCACGAGTTCTTTCACGTTTATTTCTCGCCAAACAAAACAGTCCAATTTAATAGTAACACGTTACGAAATACCCTAACCACATTTCACTTCGAGAACACAGCATTACTTTGAATACACTTGCCAGTTTAAGTCATCGAACCGAAACAGAACCTCTAACTCGTTCTTCCAATACCAACATTCCTATAGTTATCTCCCTCGTTCGATCACGAACCCCTATATATCAAAGAAAACGAGCCTAAAAAACAAGGGAACGAAAAAGAACTCACCGCAAACCTCGAACGTCGACCTCTTTTATGCTGTCTATAAAACAGAAGCAAGGATCTTCTCACGGCGAGATCGATATACTCCCGTCAAAATCAACGATCCAACCTGAGATCGTTAGTCTCGTCCAACTGAAACACGAAACACGAAACAAGACACTGTGGTGATGGATTTCGAGAAATAGCAGGAAATCTGTTGTCGGCACGAACTATGGAGGTGAGAAAAAAGACGTGACAATCGAACGCGGGATCAAAGGAAGCGTCCTCGTTTCGAAGCTGCGCGTGAACAAGACTCCATGGCTCGGACCGTGGCACTGGATCCTTTCGTCGAGGCACTCTAACTCGGCTCTCTCGATACAAACCGCACGACAGAACGAACAAAACTGGCACGAGAGTACGAGAGTCGGGCCACGAGAAAGAGAGACGGG
>NT_176778.1:66071-73824 GCF_000188095.3 Bombus impatiens | reverse complement strand
GGGCCTCTCCGGTCTCGGAGAGGAAAGGTGGCCAATTAGCCGTTACTCGGCGCACATGCCTTAACCAACTACCCGGCGCAGCTGCAGCGCCGCTGTACGCTTCTAGGGAATCGCATTCATAAACGCGCACGATGCAGCGTCGCTCCGCGCGTCGTTGTGCAGCCTTCCAGAAGATTCGCGTTTCTTTTTTAATCCGTCTTGTTGTAATTTGTTTTTGTTTTTCTTTTATTCGCGTTAAATTTGACCGAATATGTATACACCTCGTTTCGTGGTTCGTGCGATGCGCGAGTTTTCAAGTGCTGCGATGTTTCGATGGATTTGATCGAAGTGGTAAAGTGATTTGGCTATTGTTCGTTAAATTAGTTTGAGGTTATTCGCTTATACGAGGATAAAATGTATCGCTCTTTGCTTGACAAATAGGGATAGTTGATAACTGTTGCAAATTTTTGTTTTCGCAATGAGCCATACGTTATATATATGTATTAATTATTTTACTACGTCTTCTCTATAAAACGAGTGATGTCTCTTTCGTTATATCGAATTACTAAAAGAGCAAAATAGGTATTTTCACGAGAAAATAGCGTGTATACCGTTAATTTATAAAAACACTTTCGACCATCTTTCATGTTTTAATTTGAAACTTTTACGATCCTGTTTCTCCTAAGGATATAGATATATTTCGTGGTTAAAACGTAACAGACGTTAAACGTTTTTACGGTAAGTTAAATGAAGCATGTGATTAGAAAACCGGACACGGTTATAATTTCTCGTAGTTATGAATCGAGAACAAAATAAGCACTTCTGAAGTTTTGAAATAATAATAGTTTGTATAAAATTGTTGCACATAGCAAACTGACTCGTGACTCAGATAATCGACCTGCCCTTAACATCTCTAATTTTAGCCTAATTATTCTAATATTTATTTATTTATTTATTTATTGTTACTCGCCAATTAAAAAAAAAAATCGCACGATAAAATCTTAAAACAAAACGTTACGATACACGAAACTCACTACGAATTGCCGCTGCAGATTCTCCCGTTGAAACGCAGCGCGATCGAAACACGCGTTGTTACATTTTGCATCGTCCTGTTTCCCAAATTCTCCTTTCACTCGTTCTAATTTCCAATTGCACCTACTCTGCGCTATAGAAACACAGGTTTAAAGAATTCCTGCTCTCCGTTATACTTCCAGCAACGGTAAAGATTCTTCTGGAAGGCGAGAAAATTCCAGACCGATCGGTATCTCGAATTTCACGTACAGGAATAAACGTACGAGCTTAAAGCGAAAGAGTCTCCTCTAGCAATTTCTCCATCTCCTCTTTCTCTTCTTGTCGCGACAAGAAAAGAAACCCGGCAATGAGTTCCACTAAATTACACAGACCGGAGGGAACCATCGTCGAGGAGTAAAAGAGAAAACGACGGAGAGAGAGAGAGAGAGAAAGAGAGAAAGAGACATCGAGACGGCCGAGACGACCGAGAGAAACAAAAACTGAAACGATTTTATCGAAACGCATCCTGCGCGCGGTTTCTTCCGCTTTCGCGACAAGGCGTAAGTACGGTGCGCGCCGCGGAAAGCAGCGTAATAATTGGAGAACGAAGATGTACGGCCGAGCGAGTACCGCTATTCCGGCTGACCGGAATCACTGCTCTGGAACAGCACGACGGTATTCCTCTCCTTCGCTCATTTTCTCTGTCTCCCCTGCATCAACGTGTTCACGGAGAACACGTGCAACTGGCTTAACACCTGTTCCAACGTCCGAGCGCTTTTCCTTCGAGTGACCATTGATCGTCGTCGTTCGATTTTGCCTCGAAGACACCATTAATTAATCTAATCGCACGCTTCGACCATCAAAAACACGTTTCATGACGGTTACAATGATAAACAACAGGCGGCAAGAATTCTGTCGCCGGAATAACGCTTTAAAGTATAAAACTTCGGTTTTATGGGCCGTGTAAACTCGAAGGTCGACGCGAATAGAATGGTTCACGGTTCGATACTTTATAGCCCTCTTGTGATTTGTGTTTCTCACATCACGTGTACCGGCAATGGATAATAATTTAATTTTACTATACATTATGGACGTCTGTATAAGAATATTCGTAATTCATGTTTGCAATTAGGGTGCATTAAGTATATTTTGTATCGTAAAATATGGTCGTAAGTGAATATTGGCTATCTGTTTAGAATGTCGTTTCAAATTGAAAAATAATTTACGGAATTACGTGGTGTGTGTCATTGTTTGTATAGAACGAGTTTACTTACGATATAACGCGACACTAATGTAATTGAAAAGCTTAACCTCTTTTTTTTTAATGGAACACGCAAAATCACTTATCCATGATTACTCATTATTATGCTATTAAGAGTGTCAGTGTAGCGCTTATGAAATACACAAAAACTAAACTCCGAACAAACGAACGTTTTTCCATTCCGTACGCGCACTTTTCCTTATCTGCATAATTTATCGGCAAATTTAATTTACTAGCGATACGTGACCATTATTCACCACAGCGTACGATCGCGTAACAAACGGTGTTCCGCGGCGCGGCATGAAGAACGCTGAAACGCAAAATGGCCTGTTACGACGAGGACAATGGAAGCCTTACGAGGTACCTTGAAGAAAGGAAGCATCCTAGCGAAGAAATTTTGGCTACGGTTTGTATGTGGTTACCTGAGACCATTGAATCGACTTTGTGTCAATAATTCCTCCGTTATGATTCACCTATCTGATAAACTCACCCTTCCCCATTTGTATATTGTAAGCATTCACCCGCTGTTCGTATGGAAATGTTTTTTCGGCTGAAGGAACATTTCTGCGTTTATATTTAGGATTTGAATGTATATTGTACGATTAATTCAAACCGAGCACCGGTTAATCCAAACAACATATATTATAATTAAAGAACAATGTGACACCGAATGATTCGATCGGCGAATAAAATTTCAATCGAGCGAAGGTCTGAAAACATGAAACTTATCTAAATGAGGTCCAGCTGAGCTCCAACAGGAACGGCAACGAGTTTCACCGGATCCCAAAAAAAAGACTGAGAATGTCGGAGGCCTTGTTAACAGGATCTATACGTATTCATTTCTGCAATATCGTTTTCAACCTTCGATTACATCTCGACGGTATTCCTTGTCGCGTGCATTATCAATGCCTCCCGTTGAATCATCTAACATAGACTAAGATAGACGTTCATCGCTTTACATAGGACAGTCAGTAGTCTAACAGTAATAGTACGCATTCGAAACTTCAAAATAGAATCTCCATCTTATTTCAACCTAAAATTATAAACAATTAGAAACAGTCTGCAAGGAGTGTCTCCGTGCAATGAGAAAAGGCACAACGTTGTTCTTGGAAGCTAATGAAGCAACGCGTAAAAGATAAGATCGCGAGCCGTCAATGTTGCAATTAGACGAAGAGTATATAACCGTTCTGAGCGCGAAACCAGCGTCAGTTGCACGCTAACCGGACATGGAAGTGCGTTTTCAGAGAGATTTGCATGACCGCAAGCGACGCACGTGACCGTCGCTAGTAGAAATAAAATATCATACTTATTACAGAGCTTATACGCCATCGCATGAACGACACGCGTGCAATATGTGTCATGACCTACCACAACACCGTGCTCGATCGATAATCCGACACTGACGCTCGTGAATTGAGAATGAGTAGGAGCCACGTACGATTCACAGACGAAGAAATGATAGCGGATATATTTTTTGCACCCTACAGCGACTGTGTACATTAATATTAAATGGAAAGTAATTGACGTCATTTATCCAATACCATAGATTGGATTTATACTTGGAAGTTTCTGCAAATGAGATTGCTATTAACGTCTCGCGTTAAATCTTACTTGGATTTCCAATTAGAGTAGGTTCACTGCAAATATGAAATAATTATTTATTGAATGAATTCTGAGAAATTGACAATAACCATATAGAATTTTGTATAAGTAGACGTTCTATCAAATTTTACGATATATATAATTTTATTAAATATCGTATCTGCAATGGAATATAAGATAGAATTATGGTTGGAAAAAATAACACTGAAATTAAATGGTTTCCTACTAATTAAATAAAAATATCTCGCAAGCAGTCGGGCGTGAATGACAATCAGTTAAAAACAAATTTCCATTTCATCCGACTGATTTAAATTACAACGACGTCATAGAAACATGATTTAGATAAGGAGCAATTAGTACTTCCACCGGTAACATAACAGTGATAACACAACACGAGCTTATTGTTTCATACTCATTCACACGATAAATCGCGTGATTACGATTAGACGACTAAACGATTAGACCTGGAAACAGCTGAGGGTTGATAACGTTGCATAACTGCGTTCGGGAGAACGCGACACGGAATAACGTTAGTCGTTCAAGGCCGAGTACGCTCACTGTAGACAGAGCAGTGCAATCTGCATTACAATGTCATTCATTGTCGGTCAGGGCACGAACGAAAACGTACGATAACCGGTCGCCACTCTTACATGTCAGCTGTTGTCTTTGTGAAAAAGTTAAGAAACAGTGTACCGAAGAAAAAAAACGAAATCACGTGTTTTACCGGTACAATTCGATCGACCCAGAAAAGCATAACACCATTTTGGCACGAAACGGTATACTATCCGAAACATGGAAAGTAAAATAATTTTTTTCAGAATAATTTCGCGATAGAATTACACTTTATAATGATTTGTTGGTTCTTAGATTTTATGAATGATTTCTATTAATTATTTATGAAACGTTTCACTTATTCAGAATAATTTGACAACAGAATTATGTTTCCTGATGACTTCCAAGCTTCCTCGATTTTATAATTGGATTTATAACCGGTTGACAAATTCTTTTTACGTCTGACAATTTTGTCTGCATTATGTTTCTTCGTAAATGTCGGATACCTATAAAGAAATAGGAAAATGATGCCACAGAAAGTAATTTAAAACGTCCATTGCTGCTGCTAGGTCATGGCCTATATTTCCGAGAGGAACATAGATAATATTTCCACTACTTTTTTATCGCGAGACGTAATCAAGTGGTTAAGCAGAAATGTTAATAAAACGGCAGTCGAGCAGATGGTGACCTCATATAGCGTCAGGTTTCTAAAATCTTGAAAGAAGTAAGATATTCCTCGTTTGTTAAAATGGTGATTATTCGTCCCTCGATAAACATATTAAAATTTTCTTGTATAAAACGTATTTTTAGAATAATACAAATTTCACGATAAAAAGCAAGTTTTATATGAAAAAAAGATTTATTTATATATATGTATCTTCTTTTATAAATTTCTCTTTTGCATTAACATTTTCTTCTTCTATTTATATGTACAACGTATATTGGATAACGATGTTACTGTTTTCCATACCAATTACAAAATATGCAAACAATCGCCTTTTCGACGATGAAGATAAACCACGCTCGATACAACTCGATGAAATTATTTGTGACAACTCGGCACAATCGTGAAATGGGTTCGCGTGAATTGCACGCGCGTCTCTCGAGAATGATGCTATCAAGATCACCGGCTTGACTTCCGGTGTCCGGATCATTACGTGCATAGGTACTGTAATTCGATCCACGAGGTCGTACCCATACTGGAATATCATTGACGATAATAAAGAAGAAAAAAAAAAGATAAATCGACGAAACATCGAAGAAATATTGCAAGTTACACGCGAATGTCAGACGTTCTTACGTAACCATTCGCTACGTTACGTTATCCGACTTTTGGTTCGTAATTAAGGTGACATAAATTAAGAAGAAGATTGATCTATGCGATTCCGTATGAAATAAGAACCGAAGAAATTTGATCGGTGTGCATGAAACTCTTATTTTTTATCTCTGTTTATCTTGAATTATGCCAAGTAATTTGGTAGAATGTCGGTAATTTAATACTGTAAATAAATTATACTTGTAGATTAATATTTTCGTACAATATCACCGTACGAAATACGAAGAAAGGGAAAATGATAAACTATGAATTTTCATTACGAGTAGATTGGAATCTTCTTCATTTCTTAATTAGGTTAACGTCTGTTTTCTGGGTTGTGCACTTTGCGTAGCTCCGCTTCTGCACCAGTTCTTTTACATTTGTCTTTCTGTTTTTTACGCGATAAACTCGTTACTCGTGTGAAAACTTTTTCGAACAACATTTTTTATTACGATGTACTTGTATGCATGTAAATGTTGAAATTTACATTCGGTCACAAAAGTTAATGCCATTCATCTGATCTTTGGCCTTGATACCTATTGCATAATACCAATCGAACAACATTTCTTCCATACATTCTATTTATATCCTCGGTTGTCCGCAGAAAAGTTTCGTAATACGAAAAGTTTCCTGCTAACAGAAGCAAGAGAAGTTTCATTGCTGACCACCGCTTCTACGTTATGAAATTTCTATAATGTCACCATTTACTGAGAATCCTTCAAAGATCCTCCGTTTCGTTCATAAAATTGTGTATTCTCCGTGTGACCTCGAAACCTCTTCTTTCCATGGTTCTTCATTGAAATTTCTCCTTTATTCGCGAGCCACCGTGCAAATGGGCTACTGACGCAACCAGGAACGCGCCACCGGCACCGCGTAATGACCGATAATTAGTCAGTCGATTGCATAACTCGCCATTGTCAGATAATGCAGACGAGCTGTTGGAGGAAGATTACGTTCCGTGAATTCGCCACGCGGAAGACAAACCGGACATTTCGGAACCCGTCTTTGTCTTTGTCGACAAAGCACGAATGTGAATCGAAAGGCAGAAGCAACTTCTTCACCTGCGTAACAACGATTTCCATTCACATATTTCAAATATTTCTAGGAACGTTGTTTTGTAATATCAATTGCTATTCGTTCCTGATCCATGCCGCAACTGTCTATACGTTTTTTGTTTACTTGTAAATAACTTGTGTAAATCTACTACACGACCTATGCAAATTTTTAAAGAAAGAAAAATACTGAATTATTTACGATTACGTGTTGAATTTCGCGCTTGTCTTTGCTATTTCTCTACCGATACGTACTTGCTTAAATGTACACGATTCTGTGACAAATATAGTTGTCAATTTCTCTGCGTAATTCGGACACATAAAAGTGTATAGAGAATTTTTGTTGACCGATTGAAAGTGTGCTGGTTAGGTATTAACTCAACTAAAATGGTTGAATCGTATTTCCTTTGGAACGATGTTCAGTGAAAATAGATAATCACCTACGAAGTAACGACACGAATAAAAGATAAGATTAAAGTTCGAAATACAAATTCCACGAATCGAAGTTACACGATTGATGAAGCAAGTTTTTTCCCCAGTTAAGCGAGAAATCATGTTTATTTACGAGCTAGGAACCGATCGAACTTCCCTGGCTGGATTGCGTGCGAACGACATAAAAGTTTCGTGGCCTTGTATTCGCGCACGTGATAACACCCGTACAAAATAAATACGTGCTCGATCGATTACATCCAATTTCGCATACCTGTTTTATCGGCAGTTTGTACAAGAAGTAAAACGGTGTACGCGCAACGCGTTAGTTTTTCATGTGCCTTGAAACGAATATAAAGAACTATGGACAACTCTTTAAATTCTATTCAGAATAAAATTCTTCTTTGAGAAACGGTTGTAAGACATTCTTTGAGATTATGTTATTTGCCTGATATAAAATCAGAGATTGCATATAAAAATCTAAAAATGATTTATCTCTTTTTTTTTGTAAAATATCGTTTGTTTTTTTTTTTTTTTTTTTTTTTTGGAAAA
>NT_176778.1:56984-65626 GCF_000188095.3 Bombus impatiens | reverse complement strand
TTTTTTTTTAAAAAAATCTTTTTTTTTTTTTTTTTTTTTTTTTCTTGGAAAAATATCATCGTCGGTAACGCAATTAGTAATAAATATCTATTTCCTGTAAGAAAAATTGAATGTAAATAACCAGGAATATAAAAAATCTTGGGAGCGAAGATGCAAATATTTTCTAAATAGCTTCTTCGAAATTCTTTGTCAAGTAGAATATAAATAAATAAACTCGATGAAAACTGTTTTGGATGCTCGAAACTCGTAAACCAGACACATCGAACATACAGATAGGACAGATATAGACACGCTCGGCAATTGTTTACATAATAAGCTGATATTGAAGTATGACGTACCTTTTAAGCGGAGGATATCGCGCGTGCTGCGCGATTCACACGGCGAAGCAGAAACGCGTGACGAAACCGTCGCACTTTACGCTTTGAGACGGCGTTTTTGGGTCAAGTGAAACAGTTAAATGGTCGGTGGTTCGTTTTTGACCTGAACAATCGCAGGAGTCTCTGTTTAAAAAAACCAGGCTAACGAAACAGAACATCACGACTTTCTATCTTACTTCGGGAAACGAATCTTCAAGTTCATAGTAAATGCTTCGAATTCACGCACATCAAATAAAATGAAAAGGAAACGCATTGTACGAATATCATCTTTCCACAACTTCCTTCGAGTTGTTCTGCAACACATTAGAAGCGTCATGATAATGGACGTTTGTTCTAACGATAATTAACCTTGTCACTGTTGGACACTATCGCCGATTATACTTACGCAAGCTCACTCAACATACTAACACAAGTTCTTGAACAAACTCGACTGATTTACAATTCTCGATTGACCATTTATCGGTAACGTTATCTAAAATATGCTCTTAATCGTCGCGAAACCACGGCTATGTCAATTTCATAGACGATAACGATCGAAATTGCTTCGCCGCGATTATCTTCTATGAAAATGCGAATTGTGTTTATAAACGTATTGCGTGCATATATAGGTATTTCAAGAACTCGAGTAGCGAACGTGAGCTCTCCAGAGAGATTTCTATGCAACTTAATTAATTCTTGGCTAAAGCGAAGATGATTAGCGCTGTATCGTTGAGTTTGGTTAATCGTACAATCGATTTATTATATGGCTGCAGTTTATTCCTAAAGCGATAATAATTTTTGCTGTAATTGACGGGACAAACGATTACGTGGTGATTTGTGGTAATTCAGTGACGTAAGGATCAACTAGACGCTCTTTCCTCGTAAATAATTTCACAGATATCGACAAAAATAGATGCGGTAAAAACTCTTAATTGCTTTACTACTTATATCGCCACTTCCTTGTTATATAATAAATTTATGATGTTACGTGCACGCAGTAATTTAGAACAAATACAAAAATGTTCAACAAATTACGTAATTGTTTCGAAATGAAAATAAGTACAAGCGTTGCATTGAATGTGAAATTAATCGAGAATCTGAAATACATCAATTTCTATTTCAGTAACTTGTATTTATTTGTATTATATCTTGTGCTTTCATTTCTTTCTAAATTATTCGTTTAAACGTTAAATCGCATTAATAATTCCGTCCAATTTACGGAAAATCCTTTTATACAAATATTTTTTCCACACAGAAATGTTAAGAAATTTATTATTATCGTATATCTTCGTCGATACCTAAAAGACATTAAAAGTCTTGGTTCCCGCCTCTTTTGGCGTGTAGACCTCATATAACCGATCGATGACCGAAGTTCTTAAGATTATTGAAATTCGAGAACAGTTAGATTGGCAGTGCTTTCCACGTGTTATTAACCCGGACACCTTTATTCTACATTAACGGAGTTGCACCCTCCTCGAAAATAGGCTCATCGATCAATTGACCGACTGCTACGATATTTCTATATATAAACTCGCTTCTCGTTGAAGGAGAGCTGATATCGATATCTATCCGCTAGCCACGTCTCTGCAGTTGAACTTATCGAAGGTTCGACGGTTTCCTTTCCCAAACACGTGTTTCGACCCCATCGTGATATCGTCCAAGTAGAAAGGGTGTGGTTCCTGTTTCTAACCGTTTAACCGATAGCACTAGTAGACAGGGTTTATCAGTCTATTTTAGACACACAATTTCGATCTTTTGCTGGAGAAATGAAGCAAAACATAAGAAATCGAGATAACGACCGCTGAAGAAATAACACAGTTCTATGAAATTTCTCGATATTTGAACATTTCTACGAATTCAAAGATACATGTATGTATAGTTAGGTGGTTTTAAATAAAGAATTTATCACTTTTATGAAATATACATCGTAACTAAATAAAACTCTGTAATTCGTCTTATCAAATGTGACTCATGTAATTCGTGTAAGAGATGATAAAGCTGATTGCGCTTGTTACTGGTTATTTATAAGATATACAACACAATGACACGTTCTTCTTTGAACATCTACCATGAACTTTTCCGTATATATTATGTGTACTATTTTCAAATATTCTGAAATATATTAACAACATTGTAGTAAAATATGACTATTACGATTGTATTGGTGAACATTGGTTTCTAACAAATGCGAATTTGTATGCAGAAATTACAGGACATTTACCATAAATATCTAATACATTTCGTAGAGATCACAAAAGCATTTGACGCGGTATATACGATATTCTCTTAAATATACAAATAGTTAATTGATCTAGGTAATTTTATCCAGAAATATTAACGTAATAAATGTTCGTGTCATACTACAGTGATATTTTATATAACACGCGTAACATACATACTTTCGTGTGTTACTGTAAACATTCCTCCGAAATGTCAACAATTAATTTGACCATCGAGCAAAGAACTAAAACTTTAAGTCTGTTCTAGCGCCTTAGGTTTTTATGGTTGGTTGTTATAAGATGACACATTGAAACTAAACTTGTTTTGGTGTTGCGAACGTCGGTAGGACGAAAACACGAACGACTAACTTGTTTTGGCGGAAGCAATACATTTATTGCTTCAATTATGGAAGAATCGATATATCGTGATATGGACAGAATATGTATTCAACGATTTCGAGCGAAAATCCTGTCAAACGACATGCTATTTGCATATTAATATCGAAAATGTGATCGTAAAGCTAAATGGAAAATTAATTGTCACGACTTACTCCTAGAACAAATGTCAACGTGTACCTAGATAATAAAAAAAGATCATAACCTTGGTAATGATATATTTGAAAAGTCGTGAGAAAATAAAAATAATAATGTGCTTCATAAATTGCAGCTCGTTTCCTCGTCGTGAAATGTCAGTTAATTAGAATAAACGATTTAAAAAGATCGATACCACGAGTTAGTAACGATGAATAAGTAATAGAAAGGGAACCACGAGATGCATGAAATGCAACTCGCCATTCCCATGCCGCACCTTTCTCCTCGGGAGATTGCCTTTGAATATGAGATGCGGCAACAGCAATAAATGCATATACGAAAGACTATGAATATATTTATTGTTTGCGTGCCAAGTAGAAACGTTTTCTTCTTAAGGATACACCGGTAATGTTTTGGAAGTTTCGTTTCGACCTGTGTATGATGATGGGTTTACGTTTACTGCGTGGGAAAACAGTATTACTTGCGAATACCGTACGTGGAATTTGCAAGAAGATTGGTTATTTAGCTTCTCATAGGCAACGCGGGTCGTTCATGTCCCGAACGAAATTCTACTCGTCAATTTTTCACAAGCGAATTTTTACTATTTCTAAAAAGCCATTCAAACGTTTGATTCAAAGGCGCATGGTATAACGTAATAAAGACTTTGATAAGTACAGACAATTTTTAGGTTTTTTCAAGACACCGGACAGTAAAAAAAAAAGAAGGAAATAAATGTGAACATACACAATTCAGTTTGTGCACGGAAAGTGCAAAAATATGAGTGTCCATGGAGGATTAAGCGTACTCAATTTTATCAAAAATGTGAATCTGTACGACGCAAACTTTATAAAGTGACCAAAAGGAGTGCAAAACTTCTTTTCCAAAAAAACACTGCAGCAAAATGACCATTGTAGTTCTAAGAAACGAAAACCATTCGATATAATCAATTTATAGAATTACTACTTGCCTGCAGTGGCAAGTGAAAAACAATTAAACATTTCCAATAACAATAAATCAAACACTATGTTAAAAATATACAAAATCCTATGACCTTCCAAAGAAGAAGCGGCTTGCGTCCTAGAAACAGCGATTTACTAGCAACCCATAAAATTCAACGAAGATAGTACATAAAGGGGGTGAAATAGAAGAAGGAAACAAGTTGTTTACGGTCACAATGTAGCCGGCGACGTAAGCTTAGCAGCGAAGGTCTCGGAAAGTAGGTGATTCGACGTAAGAACTCACGCTCGATACAAAAGGAACAAACACACGCAACCAGTGAGCCAAGAAGATAGTGGGGCTGGAACGAAATTCCAACTACGTTTTCAGTTCCTGTTTGATGCTATAAATCTTTCGATTTCGTCGCGTAACGCTCTAATAACAAGAAACAACTTCATTTTTTCTTTTTTTTTTCTTTCGTTTCCTCTTCCCTTTCTCTTCCATATTGTGTATCATAGTGTCGAGTCACTGTAGGAACACCAGAGCCGGAAATACGGCGAGAAGTTAAGTGGAAATCCGAGAAAAAAGAAAAGAAGGAAACCTGCTGAGAGTACCTATAACTAATCGTCAAAACGTGACGCTGGTGAAAGTAGCGGATACGATGAGAAAAAAGGAATAAAAATTGTGAAATAAGCTAAATGCTTTGTACGAGAACGTAAAAATGTTGTTCTTCATAGTTTGGAAATAATACGAAGCGTGTCTTTTTGTAAAAGTAGTAGTTTCGAACGTAAAGAATTATTGCAGCGTTAGTTCTATTTAATATCTATGAATGTATGTTAATGGGATAGCATAAAATTTCTAAAGACTTACTCACTCTATTTAACTTATTAACAGTGTAATAAAATGACGGAGAATTCGAAATGAACAATTTAGATTTAGGTTTAGATTTCTGCATTTTTAGTATTGAATGTAAGATGATACTTTCAATTTTTTACTTGTATAAGTATGTACATCTGTTAAATTACACACTGAACGTTTGTACCGTGTGGAGGCTGCGACAGTGAAAGGGTTACAATATTTCCGTTGCGAAGATCACCACACAAAAGCTTTATTGTTCCGCTCAATACGTTTCTCCGAATAAGATCTCCGCGTAGAAATGAGTTGTCGAGCATAGTTTTGCACATTCTTGGTCAGAAATATCCTTTAGTCGGGGAATAATCTCGCCGTGGCGAATATCTCGCCACGTAGTGTATGAAAGGCCCTTTCAGACTGAAACATAATTATCCGTCAGTCAGTTCGCAACATTTCCCCCTGGTTGCATCGACCGACCGGTCGATTCTCCGGCAAATTAAAAAGTTTCACGCAGCGTCGTTTGCGTGGGTGCTGTGCTTTCGCGATAGTTTACGACCACGAAGGAAATCAAGGACACGAATTCAAATTTATTTCAACATGCTTCCTCCCTTCAAATAAACTGAAATAGTAAATAGAAACGATAAGGAAATTATTTCAGGGGAGATTAGCGAAATTGAAGACTTAATACGAAAATAAAACAAACGATCGATCTTCCTGGCGTTAATAGTCTTAAGTTACAAGTCCTGCGCCTCCTTTCTATTTGGTAAACATGGAACTATGATTATTAGGTACGAGACTCGATGATATATTTTTAATCGACACATTATTATGCCCCGCGGATTAATATCAGGATACTGAGAAAATTGCTTCCTCTGCAATAAAGCATCTATAACGTAGTTGCATTAAGTATCGCTTGTAGCTTCCATTCTTCGCTGTTTGAATAGCGCTTTTAATTTTAAAGAAGAATCGTATAATGGGCACCGAGAGAAGAATAAAGCCAGTCGTATACAGAAGGATACGGATACAATAGATTCGAAACAACTTTGGTTTCTTGAAAGGGAAAGAGAACAGATACACAGTTAAAGCGTTTGATTGTGCTGTTTCAAAATGACGAAGAATTTCAGGCTTGTTCGGTAAAACATCAGTTTTGTTTAACGGAAAAATTTTGTATTTTGGAAAAAATATATGCTTCCTCGATAATGTATCCGAATATGTACTTAATATTTGCACATCCCTATTATTCTGCCGAGTTCTAACTTTACCCCTGAGTTTAATGGACGCCATTTCATAAAGTATCTAACACGGAAGCACTGTGATCTGTTTGCAGAGCAACGTGGCGTATCGCGACAGTGATTTTACCGGTCGTTCCTCATCCCTTACGAGTTTAAACGGCGAGGAGGCGCGACCGAACACAGGAGAGAAAGCGAGAAAGCGAGAGAAGACATGCGTGTAACGTCACTGGTTTACGCGCATTCACGCGACCAAAAAACGTGCGGCAGGTTTCGAAAATGGAACGATCGTTTCCCTATAAACGACACATCGTAAATTCCAGCGGCGTGGTCGAACGTTAAGCCGATTGCGGGCTCGTGAACCTTAAGTCGGCGTTTCAACTTTAGACC
Organism: Bombus impatiens; assembly: GCF_000188095.3. Taxonomy (NCBI): domain Eukaryota; kingdom Metazoa; phylum Arthropoda; class Insecta; order Hymenoptera; family Apidae; genus Bombus; species Bombus impatiens. The sequence continues at coordinate 59,113 of NT_176778.1, read as the reverse complement.
GCTTTAAAATCCCAGCCACGGAAAGATGCGGCCGGAAGTGAAATAGAGAAAAACGTCGAGCGAAAGTCGTAGACGTCGGGACGTATGGCAAAAGGGAGGCTATTTTCTCCGTTCCGTCTCTCCCTCGCCTCTTCTTTATTCCCCTTTTTCCCTGCCTAACGATCCTCTTACCTCATGCTGTAGGACCTTCCCGGTTTGGAGGTCATTGCACCGCGCCGGGTGGTTGCAACGGGGGTGGCTGCCACGGCGGATCGATTTTCCACAACGATGTCGAGGTAGGTACCGAGAAAAATCCCCTTCACTGTGTCCCCCTTCGATGTGACGATCGACGACCAGCCCCACGGACTGGTCCCCCACCGTGGCACACTACGCTTCTTGGCACGTGACTACGACGTAAAAACTCGAAACGCTACGTCGCGAAGCGGAACATCCTCGAGAGGAGACTGAAATCGATTGGCAAACCCTGTGGCGCCAACCCACCTACTGCAAGACTGTCGGTCCTTCGAGAATCGCGACGTCGATCGTTCAACGGGGTGGAAATGATCCGATGGGAGGGTAGAGATGGAAAGCAGCCACGTTGATGGAGCCTCACGTTGCTGACAATTGATTGCTCCACTGTTACGTGCGCGAGTATCTCTTGGAATTTTTTCACTGACAGAATTTCACTTCGAACTTCACATAGACTCTTTGCGAATGTCTGGGCTTTAAATCGTATACGAATAATCATTTAAGGGAATCACAACGATTATACCTATTTTAATAGCGATTCGCTAATAAAATGGTACCTCAATCTTAAACTATACAAAGCGAAGTTACGAATCACTAAACGATATCTGCCGATATCGTACACTTTTCCTTCGAGCTTCGCTCGATCCACGTGCAACACGACCGCCGAACGTCGTAGTATCTGATTCACGCGATTGTTACAAACTGACTGACTGGGAACCGCTTCCCTAACTACGTAACTCGTTAACTCCAGATGTCGATAGTGATTGATGAGCGTTGGCGCGAAGGTCGGAGATCCCTGGTGGCACGATTTTTGCGACGGCGTTCGCGATCGGCTGCTGACTGGGCGCTGTCACAGGCAGCCACGCGTGTAAACAGATTCTACGAAAGTCCAATGTCATGGCCCGACCACGCGGCCGTGTTCCACGATCGTTTACGTTCGCACGAACGGTTATAGTCCATTGATGACACGGGCACGCACGTTTTCGGCCACGGAATCGTCGTTGCACTTCCGCGCCGGTCCTACTCGTCTTACCACTCCATCGTGCCCGGGATCGCGTGGTCGTGGATAGCTATTGGAACGATATCAGACTGTAGCCACTCGATTCATCTCGAATTGTTATTGGCTCGTATTCGATTTCGATATTTCTCGTTCATTCTCTTTGCTCCGATTATATTTGTCATATCCACGTATACAAAAATTGTATTATGATACTGAATTGATGGACTGTTTAAAGACGATTTAAGATACCCAGATAAGATAACTCATTTTTATTTTACCTATTCAATTAAACAATATCTTTGACGAAATTACGAGACGATAACACAGACAATCGGTGATCCATGCGACGCGAATCATGCCAGACCTGGGTCATTTACCAACCCCAAAAGAACCCTCGCTTCAACATCCACTCCACACATAATCCACCCCTTTCCAAAATGAAAGAAAAAAAAATATTTTCAATAACCATTGTCCAGAACACGAGCCAAAAACAACACTCTGTTCGTCTCACGAAGAAGCCAGCTGTTAGCTGTTCCCCGACACACCCCGTCAGAATACTGATTACCTCGTCATGTTCACGGGAATCCTAGCCAAACGTTTCTGCGTCATGATGCCGTACGCACGGCATCCTGAAGCGGATTGAAGCGTATTCGAGCGTGGCCACCCTCAACGTTGATCTCGTGGGGTGAAACGAGGGAAGAACCCGTCGAAGGGCGATTCCAGGAAAATTGTTGGTACGGGATTATGAATGTCGACGTGGCTCGAGGGAACGAGGCGACGCGACGGTGTCTGCGGCAGCTGCAACCACCGGAGACTGTCGGCCACGTTTTCTTCTATCGACCGTATCGCACTGCGGCGACGAATGGCACTGGCGGCTTTACCTCGTGGCGCGCAGGTTTCA